>NC_056729.1:213072849-213247849 GCF_019279795.1 Protopterus annectens | reverse complement strand
TACTGTGACCTTAGTTAAGCACAAAAAAAATAACACAAAAAAAAAAAAATAATTAAATCTATTCTGATTATTGCTCTTCTGCAATCTTTAGAATTAATGATACAAGTAAATATTGAAAGAAAAATGCTAAACCCGATAATTCAGTGTGCCTTCTTAGATATGTCTTGACTGAAGACATGATCAAAATATTCTGCATTATTGCAATTTTAGAAAAACATGAAAATAGAGAAACACTCAAAAAACAAAAATGCAAAACAATTATTAAAACTAGTTTGATCACTTTTTTATGCAGTCTGTGGAATTACTGCAAAGAGAAAGTATTAAACTACATAATTCAAAGTGTGCCTTCTTAGGCATCTCATATAAGTGTCTCTTAACAGAAGCACAATGTCCATTAAGAATAATAAATTTGACAAGATGGAATAACATCATTTCCAGTATATGTTGCGACAGGGAGATATTAACAGAATAAGTAGTCATAAAGACTGATTTTATAACTCTATTTTCTCTTCTAAGAAACTATTAAGTGAAAAATGTAAAAGGATAAAAAAAAGAAAAAAATGGTTGTGCTCATTTAGGGAGCTTATAAGTACCAGGTATCACAAATGTATTTAACAATGCTGCTGGAACTGTTTATTAGTCTAGAAAGAAATGAAAGCAAATGCCAAGATTACTGCTCAGACTTAACAAAAACTTAGAAAGATCACAAGATCTGTTTTGTGGTCTTTACTTTCAGCATATTTTTAAGATTGGATCAGGTTGATCAGACAATATGATGGAATATTTTATAATATTTTAATGGTGGTCAGTAGTTACTGGCTCATGATAATGAGTAATTCTCTAACTCTATCCATAAAAGTGGAAAGTTAAAGGTGAGGACAGACAGTAATGACACAAGAAATAAATGTAAAATTAAAGAAATAAATCCATCGAAAGGAGTTATTTCAAGTAATCAGAGTATAACTCCTTTCCTTTATTCCTTATAGTAACTGTACATTTGAATTACAGTTTTAGATATCTCTTGTTAAAAGGGTGATTTTCTGAAACACTTATGTTCACATTTATTTCACACACACACACACACACACACACACGCACGCATGCACACACACACACACACACACACACACACACACACACACACACACACACACACACACACACACACACACACACACACACACACACACAGGTATATAGTAAATGAAGGATCATTTTTCTTCCTCTTTTAGTCTTATATAACATGATAAATCCATGTATGCCACTGGAACCCTGTGAAAAAGAAAAAAGGCAAAATTGTAATAACAAATTAAAAGAATTCCTTACTCTGAACACAGTCATTTTGCCTTTCTTTTTATTGTAACTGCTGTGAAGCTGAAGGATTCATTTAAAAACCTGCAAGCTTCCATGTTTCCTTGTGAAAGAAAAATATAAGGTCCTAAGTGCATACCATTTTCTCTTACTAGTACACTAAGTTACTCTGGAAAAAGAAAACCTTTGATTCCAGTGACACTGCCTTCTTCTGGCTTTTCTTGGTTAGGGGTTGCCACAGTGGATCACCTGTCCACTCATGACTGGCAGTAGAGTTTTTATGGTGTTGAGTTGCCAGCCTGGTGCCCAACCTTCCACAGAAGGCACACACACTCATAGCTAGGGCCAGTTTAGAGTGTCCAATCCACCTACAACATGTCTTTGGGAGGAAACCGGAGCACCCGGATGAAACCCACATGACCACAGGGAGGACATGCAGACTCCGCACAGAAAGTACTCCAGCTGAGAACTGAACTGGAGAACCTCTTGCTGTGAGGTGATAATACTAACCAGTGCACCACCATGGTGTCCCAGTGACACTGCCTATTTAATGAAATTAAAATGGATAGATTTAGTTATGTGAATGATTGTCAGATCTCTGGCTTTATCAGATTAGTGTAAGTCACAGGTACAAAAGCTATAGCTAGAAATGTCTGCTCATAAAACACATATATAAACTATAGGTAAATTACATCTACATTTAATACATTTCATAAAAAAAAAAATGCAGCACATTGTTATGAGCTACTCAGATCTGTCATGGCATGGTCAGGGCTAGAAACAGGCCTGTGAGGTAACACTTCTCATATGCTACATAGATAGTGCAGGTTATGAAAACCAGTAATGCATTCTGTGCTGCACATAAAGTGCAGCACAGAGGATTGCACATAAAGTGCAGTTTGCAACTGGATTACACCTAAGACAGCTAAAACCTGCTAGACCATATAACCGATCTAAAAACATTTTCTTTTTAAGACCTCCTACATCCAGCACTGGCAATGCAGGATCTCACTACCGTGCCTTGATTATGCCATGTCCACTGAATCAGAGTCATACCAGGCAATGAAGATTTGCCTCACCAGGTGATTTAAAGATGAGTATCAGCTAATCAAATGTTTGGCAACTCCCATAATTCTCTGCAATGAAAGCAATACGGATGATAAATTGCATACTTTCTTAGTACAGAAGTTGTGAGTCATTAGAAGAAGAAATAAAGTGCCAAAGATAACAGAAAATAACATTTTTTCAGTTGGAGAACATCTAATATGCACTTCTTTGCTACTAGTATGTACACTTAAATATCTATGGTTCATGTTAAAGGCTTTTCAGAAATACTTATGTAGTTTGTAGTCTTGTGTAGTTTAAGAATTCATAGCAGAAATATAATGGCTTGAAAGCAGTATTAATATATATATGACATGAGACAGCATACATTACATTAAGAAAATATAGAACAGGTCCAAGAAGAAAAATTGTCATTTGTTGTCAGCAACACATTACACTTACCCTCTCCAATACAGATTAAAAAACAGCTGTGCAAGTCACATCTATAGGGCATCCAAGAGGCTTTCAGTCCTTCAGTGTCAATATGTCCAATGACTCGATAGTTACTGTCCCAAGTGATTTCTTAACTAAACTCAATCAAAGAGTAGAAAGGTCACACAGACAAACCAGTTAGTAAAAATGTACAAGAAAAACCTTGCCAAGTTAGAGTTTTTACTGTGTGATACCTTAAACCTTCTATTATAGAAGCCCATGGGATATATGCAAATGACCCCTTAAGGAATCAAGTGTTTCAGATATATGGTTTCTGAATGTCCATGACTTTTTCCTTTTTAAGCCTTTATGGACACATTAAGGCCAATAAAACCAAACTCCACTAGCTATCCCATGGACCTCTATTGCAGGGGGTTTAAGGTATCACACATTGAAAACTCTAGCTTGGCCAGATTTTTCTTGTAGTTTTTTACTAATTGGTGTGTGACCTTTTTACTCTTTGATTTAGTTGTTAGTTGGGAAATTCTGCAGACACCTTAATGGGTATGGACATCAGCTGGGTTTAAAGACCCTTTGTTTCTAGAGTATGGCCAAACATTCCACTTATGTTGTGCTGACAAGGTCACAAGAAGGCCAAAGCAGTTGAGTTTGGCTGCAATCACAACTGCAGCTGGCCTGTTGGACTTTTGCATGCTTTCATGTGGAGTATTATAGTTCATGGGTGGCCCTGACTGGATTTGCCTGTTATGAAGTCTGCTAGTTTGAGATGGCCTATGAGAAAAAAATATTGGGTTTATAGGATTTGCCATGCTATTTATAAGGATTATGGATTTTACATTAAGGAGGGATATTGGATGGTAGTGGGTTGTTTAAATGATTTTGGGATAATAACACCTGAATCTGAACTTAAGAGATTCAATGTATCTTTTTTAAAATCTTCACTAAATGAAGACTTCAAAATGGAAACTAGGGAAATATTTAACAATGTGTTTAGTCCTGTCAGGAAGCAGTCTGGGTTACTATGTTTTTCCTTTGGATACGAGCTGTTGTCTGATGTCAAATGGTGTTAACTGAATGGGAGGGATGGCTACTTAGCAGAAGGAGCATATTAAATCCAGAAAGGAGGAGAAACTCCCTCTATAAGGACTAGTAGTATTTTTCAAATTCCAGATTGATCTCCATCAGGTGGATAAGGCTTCAATCTCCTAATTTTGGGTACATAATATTAACTCTTGTCTGTCTTTTTTTTAATGTATAAGCTAGTTCCCCTATTTGCTTGACTCACATAACTCAGATCTGTAGAGCTACCCTATACAGACATAGGTCTGCACTGTGCCTTAATACTATATAAAATTTTGATTTATAGCATCTAAGCTCATTTGTTACTTCTACACTTGCTTATTGCTGGTTTGTACTTAAAGTGCTTTGCCATGAAGACAATGAAAAGCTGTAGGTGTTGCACCTATGGGTTGGTAATTTTGTTGCTGTATTTAAAACTTGAAATTTGGTGGCTAAACATACATACATAAGGTTCAATGTGTAAAATTCCCATCAGGGAAAATCATCAGGAAGTAGTTGAGGTTTTCAATAGTGCATTTGGTGATATCTTTCTTAAATAAAGTATTATGATCTTGGGTCAGAGGGTCAAGTTTCCATAGTTTTGCTAGAGGGATGTACAGTCAATTTAACAAGAGTGCAAAACACACAGCTGCATCATCGGTCTTTCAAATAAAAAAAAAACTTCTATCTCAAATAGAATAGAAAAGAATGAGGAGAAACCAAGAAAATAGCCCCAAATCTGCAAGAGTTGCTTGAAATGGATATGTTAGTATATCACGGATCTGTGTTTTATACTTTTTTCAACATCTTACTGACTGAGTTACTTAATTTTCTCTTTTAAATTCCTATGCACCCATTCATGGCATTCAATGCATGAGTCAGATCTGCTGATGATAAAATGGAGGACCACAGTGATGTTTTTATCTTGCACCACTGACGCATTCTCAATGATAAATTCTGGGGCATCATCTCTGGGATCATATAATGCAGCGAGTACCAAGTTTCCATACTTAAGTTTTGCATAGAGAAAGCACCATCTATCATCAGTGTTCTTTGTTTTTCTAATTATTTCCCAGCTCAGTGCTCCTTTTAGCTGTACTGCTTCCCTATGAATTTTGTAAGCACCTCCTCTGTTTGTATGCAGCCTTAAACACATGCAGGATTATAACAACAAATGTATACTTTTCTTGCAGACATTTTGTGGCACTGAGTTTTAACACAGAATACAAACCTCTGATATTAAGGGATGCAACATTAGCTTCCATCCTTCTTATTCCATTGCACCAGAAACAATAAACAGCAAAACATTTACAACAGATCTACTTAATGACATTAAAGAACCACAAAGATATAGTAACTAATAGAATGTAGGCTGTTTGCCATATTCTAGCAAATGCCTGAAGAAGGAAAAAACTCTGCACTAAAACAATTAAACTCAATATCTGAAGTACCACAGCACTGCAAATGTCAAACATGAGCAAAGTACAATTGTCATGGCAAGCCAGGAAATGAAGAAGAATCTTAAATGACTGTGGCACATAATATACTAGCAGTGATCCTAACCAATATGTGTTTGTTTTTAAGTGTTGTAGAGGTTCATTATGCTTGGGCATGGAGGAGCTAGGGGTAGCATCCTGATGTTTTTGGCACACTTGATGAAGTTTTACTTGATCTGGCTGACAGCAGAAGTTTACTCACTTCTTTCTTGCAGATCCCTTGAAAAAACTGGAGTATGGGTTTCAGCTATGCAAGTGGAGTGCTGCTAGGCATATCCTCATTGTCAGGTGGTGGGCTAGTTTAAAAATGATCCATTTCAGGGGTGATGCTCTGCGTACTGAGAGCCTCAGAATTAATGCTGACTGGGATTTCGTTAACTTCCCCCGACTTCTTTATTACATTGTATTTTTTTTTTTTGAGTTTTTGTTATTGCTAGCTATTAAATCTGTATTATATGGATTTTGAGGTGAGAGATCTTGACCTACTGCTAAGACATCCATAGGCTTTACTGACCTCACTGTAAGTTTATACAATGTGGCTATGGATGTATGATGAATGGAATTAACCAAAATAATTACAGTGGGAAAAGAGCCACGTAATCATTGGATATGCAATGAGATGTTAATTTGGCTCAACCAACTCAGTTTGGTTTGTAGGAATTGCATAACATTGTGCAAGGTTATAAACTGCATCTTTTTACTATGATTTCTTTAGAGTAGTCTCAGAGTATCTATACTGTCTGCTTTCAAAGAGTAAATTCATTGCTCTGATTAGTTGTGTTGAAGGCCATATCTATATGACTGAATCTTAGGAGCCTGAAGTGTGTACACAAAGGTAAAAGGCTGAGTTTTGATAGTAGTTAGATAGACCTTAAAGCCCTCTTGATCACAATCTTTTTCTGTAAGTTTAAGCCAAAGGGCAGGTTGATATGTAAAAGGTGGCTTCATGTCAACTCACTGAACACAGTGACAATGGCAGTAAAAACATCAAAAAATGTTCAATGCAAGTGCCTTCAGTGAACATTCAGAGGAAAGCTTTTTGTGTGTGCTTGTGGGGGGTGGGGCAAGCCCCCAGTGCCTCCCATGTAGAGATACACCCCCATACACTTAGACCTCAATCAACTCCTGGGTCGCATATCAGTAGAGAAAAAAGACAAACTCTACCGGCGCAAAATGTAGTTTTGGTGAATATACTTTATTCATTTTACATTTGCCGAAACTACCTTCATTGACCTAAGATGCTCACTAGTGGGTCTATCAAGTTTTTTCCCTCAGAGCCTTCTGCTAAGCTGGTTAACCCCAGGTTATTAGGATGGTGGCACTTCTCTAGGACATCTGGCTTTAAATGCATGTGGTAGATGGATGCCTGATGATTGGTCAGTATGCCTTCTAAATTTTACAGTTAGTTGTCTGTATGGAAAAAACACAACATAATTAGGTTATTAATGTTTTCAGCATTCTCAGAAATGAGCAGGTTAATTTTTGTAGTATCAAGCAAAATTATGTTTATTTGAAGAGTGAAGGCATCTACCTTGCTTTCCAAGCCTGGATGGTGAGTTTTAGCTATGGAATCTACATACAGTGGTTTTCCTCATATTGGTTGATGTAAATCAATTTTTCTTTTGTACCATGAACAGTTTCCATGAAAATATCATACTTTTGACTTCTCATAGTTTGTGGAGATGACACTGGAGTCCTTTATATCATTTTATAAAGACGTATCATTCCATTGTTTAATAATGTTATCAACACTTCCTGAAGAAGAAGAACTAGAGATGAATTTTAGTCATAAATCTAGTAAAATAGTTTTTATTATTTAATTTCTAGCACTCTACAAAAGCTTAAGTCCCTCTTCTGAAATATAAATTAATGCAGTATGAGCAGTCCACATGTTTATTTATGAATTAGTTTAATTATATTCTTTTAATCATATAACATTTGTTACATGTTAAAACTATGACAATAGTTGAATAGAATATGATAAAGCATGCAAAACTCAGCTATTGAAATATTCTTGACAGTACTATATTATTCAATTTGTTTTCTGATGTACATAAATTATATATCAAGCATTTTGATCTTTGATTTTATATAATTTACATATTCTAATCAAATGCATGACATGACAACTTATTCGTATAACTCATCATGCAAGAAAATGAAAATCTTTTGACATCTTCCCTTTTCACTTTGCAAACTCCTTTTTTATACCTTCTTACTAACATTTAAAAGTTGTTGTGGATGCCTTTGTTAATATATATATATAAATATATATATATATATATATATATATATATATATATATATATATATATATATATATTTATAAAGAGAGAGAGAGATACACATACACACACACACACACACACACACACACACACACACACACACACACACACACACACACACACATACTGACTTTTCATTCTCTTTCTATTCTCTGCCTAGAACAGATTTTAGGAATATTTGCTAGAATTACCTTAGATAGGCTCTGCTTATCAGACATACATAGCTTAAGTCTCATAAAAAATGGAATGGGTGCAAAGAGTGTTGTTATGCGTATATACAAATACTCTGGGCATAAGTTATTTGCTGTGGTTATAGCAATATGAAACCCTATCTGGGGGAATCACTGCTTTTTGAAAATTCCAAAAAATGGATGAAATGTTACTTTACCTATTATGGGAAGTAGAGCATCATAGTGTAACGTTCTGGCTGATCTTGGATTTATTTTTAGAAATTGTAAACGAGCGCAGCTGTGCATGAGCATGCTTGGACTAATGGCATGCAGTTTAGGAAAGTGTCACTAAGTTAAATCATATGAAAAAAAAAAAAAAATATATATATATATATATATATATATATATATATATATATATATATTTTTTTTTTTTTTAATATAGCTGTTTTATATATTTCCTATAGTGCTGTCCTTATGTGGACACTGATGGTTTCATTAAAAGGTGTGAAACTGGTAAGTAGGACAGATAGAAAATAAGAAGACAGAAGAACACAAGGGACACAAATAAAGAAACTATCAAGAAGATTGTGGCGGAAGAGATGACTGAGACGGTTACTATATATTTGTTGGAGGACAGGCTCACATATTTTCATATTTTTATATAATGGGCAAGTTTGTTAGGAAGTAGTTTAGAGAGTGTAAGAGATAGGATTAGGAAAGTAGGAAGGTGAAGAGATGTTGTTCTCAGGTACAGCTTGGTTACAGGGCCAAACATTTTTTCCACTACCTGATCTCCGTGCATTGGAAGACTATGGTGCTGTGGGAGCAGTGGCCTGTGGTGGCTCAGTGGTCAGAAATGACGGGGGGGGGGGGCAGTGAGTCTTACATCCACTGTAGAAGTTCCTGCATGGACCGAAGGTGTTTCTCGATTATCTACTCCACCATATCCTCAACCAAATCCTGAAGCTCATGGTCTGATTATCCTCACAGGTTGTGTCACACCAAGGTGCTTACAGGACCAGTGTTGCCACCATAACCCTGTGACAATGTCCCTGAGTGAGTGGAAGGTCAAGGTTCCCAACCTGGGAGGAATATGGTTGGGCTATTTCTGGGACTTTCTCCGCTGTGAAAAAAGGTACATAAATTGGAGATAAACGAGAAAAAAAGCAAAGTACTATATAATTAAAATAATGAAGAAAGGGAGGGTAAAGACACACAGAAGAAATACAGGCAATATATTAACTCATAATTTGTTCATTCATCAGTATACACTTAATCAGTAGTGCTTACCTAGCATCTAATCACTAGGTTGAGATATATACTTTGTAAATATTTATATTAAAAATGATTTGGACAATGTTAGTGGGAAAACTTTTAATAAGCAGCTGAAGGAAATGAAATGTTAATGCATTTTACAGTTAGAGTCTATTCTACATCGGGTTACTGATAATGAAATAAGCAAGTTTAATACATGAAAAGGTAACACCTTTTATTTTGAAAAGGGACTCTGCAATATTATACTGAAATGGAATGTGTTGCAGTTAGGTATTTAAGTCTCAGTATCTCTGCTTGTATACTGTATATTAATTATTTCTGGATTTGTACTTAAAAGTAAAGGAGGAAAAAGTAATACTCAGTTCTTATTCAACAGATTGTTTTTAAAAATGATGCATTTTTATTTCAGAAACATGTTTAGTGTTTGCATACTCGCATTCTGCCTCTGTGAGGCTGACTATTCATCTATGTTTTATTCAAGACTAGGAGATGTGCGAAACTGTGAGTAACTGGCTTTTCAAAAATACAGAATAAATAAGTAAGAAATGATTTTAATTATTTCAATTTTGCTTAAATATTTAAGTAAACTTATAGTGACCTATGTTTTGATATTTGTACTTTACTGCTCTGTTCCATCTGATTGCAATTTTTAGTTTGTTCTGAGATGTCAGTCTTGTATTTTAATCAGCAGATGTGGGAAGACTGTGTTTCATTCCCTCAAGTAACATTACTTGTAACAGCTATCTGTTTGTAGTTCAAACCCTGCTGGGCCAACATCTTGTAGTTTAATTCATAATTTTGGCAGAAATGTATACTAGTACTACTAGATCTGTGCCTTAAATTTCTGCATGGTCTGGTGCCTTGAATTGTAGTAGAAATTCAACAGACAGAAATAATTTTCTCTGCTCCAGTCTGTAATTCAGTGCATTTATATTCTGCTAATCATTTACTTGTTTGCATTCTGTCTGTCCCATCCCCCACTAAAACATTAAGCTAAAGTTTCTGAAAGAGCTCCAATATTGCCGTTATTTGATTGCTCACTTCTGTAACTAGCCTGCTTGTTTTCTGAAAATTTCCCAAGCCTCTCAGTCTTCTGCTGTTGTTTTATAAGGCTGTGCGTCTGCACTCCACCTCTTACGATTATCTGATTTCCTAAGTCCCTCCACCCCTTTCATAGCTATTGAGTGTTGTATAAGCTATTTATATACTCTTCCCATGCATTGTTTTCCATAGACCCATGTTATTGAGTGCCCACTAAGCAAACCAGCACTGTTCTTTAGTAAACCTTGTTTACTACATAAAGTCTCCTGCTCATTTTCCTGGAGTTTAGCAAAGTTTGTAGCCCTAACCTGCATTCTGGAAGTGTTTTACTTGCATCTAGTGCCATTCAAGCAAAGATAAGTACCTCTGATTGCTAAATTACACTTTATTTTGAGTGATCACTTTTAGTTTCCTTCTTTTATGTGTGAACTTCACTGAATTTTATTGTAAACAAACAAAAAAAGTTGCTGTTGCTCTTACTGTTACTGACGTAAAATTACCTTCAGCAAGAAATTTTCAGCTAGTTGTTTAAGTTGTTTGTGTTAGCATTGGGCTTGTTCTCTTCTACTGTGTTTTTACATAAAAGGACTGGGTTTATTCATCTGTGCTGTTATAAATTTTGCATGTTTATATGGGTTAGCAGTGTCCTGTACAGTAGCAAACACCTCGAAAACAAATTTCCTCTGTATGACAGTCTATACAATTGTAGCATGTAAAGCATCAATACAGTGCAATTACCTTGCATGTCAACAAGCTTAGAGCAGCTAGTTGAGCCACTAGTGGCAATACCTACAGATTTAGTAGAATTTAGTATTGTGCAAACACTAAAGTAAGTAGAATTCAGTACTGCTGAGCATAATCTGCCCCAGTAAAGCATGCTTATAGTCTGCACAAATAAAACACCCTTAATAGCCTTCTAACCCCAATACACCACCTCCTTGTAGCTCACAGATCAAAGGACTGGACAGTATGGATATGCAGTTTCCTATCTTTTCTGTTGTTAGCTTGGTGGATACGGGCATCTTGAGACAATGTAGAAATTGTCTCATGTTTACTGACAACCACTTACTCATTAAAGAATCAGACACAATATGTGAGAGGTGCACTTACACAATGACACTGGAGGCTAAACTGTCACATACATATCCACATCAGGATGTTGAAACCAAACATACACAGCACCTATCTCACGAAGCATACAATGCACACATAAACTAACGTATGCTGAGGCACTTAAAAGAAATTTTCCTAAACAGCAAAGATCACAAAGACCGCCTGCTGTTAAAATTATCCCTCAGCAAGCCCAAAGGCACTCAGAAAAAAACACCACCTAACACTACAGATACTGCAACACTCACTGGAGCCACAAGTACTAAGCTGCTAATGCAAGAATACACTGATGCCCCCCTAGCCAGGCTAAGCAAAGAGAAGATAACAGTTAGTTGCTTATCTGGAGCCAGGTTGTACCAAATCATGCATGCACTCTAGTCATTATGCCACAGGTACCAGTAAGATTCTATCATAGTCCATGTATGTGTAAATGGCCTTAGATGTGCCTCCATAGACTATATGAAGAGAGCCATTATGGAGCTTTCAGACTATGTGTCTCCGGCTGATATGGGCCTGGCACTGAGCAGCATAATACCATCACTGAGGATGATGCCACAGTATGAGCAAAAAAATATTTATTTCAACAACCAGCTGCCTTTCTGATGGCATTCTAAGGGGATGCAATATTTGTCAGCTTGGGAGGATGTGGTCAACAGACCATGCTACTTTGCCAAGGATATTCAGCACCTTTCCCATCTAGGCTTTTGAAAACTGGCTAAGGATTTGTCCAACCCATGGTGTCTTTTTCAGGCAATGCTAATTGACAAACCTACTGACATAGCAAAATAAACTCAGTAGAACCTCAAAGTTTTACTGCTCAATGTTAGAAGTCTAAAGAAAAACACTCCCTCGAAGTCCTCCTCACATGTGAGAATATAGATATATGTGCAGTTACCAAGACATAGTTTAAAGTTAGAGAGTGCACACCAGCAGTGCAAGATTTCAGTGCCTTCCTTGCTTTTAGACTGGTAGCTGCAAAGACAAGGGAAAAAAGTGGATGTTTCTCATTATACATCAATAAGAAGCATACTTCTATGATGGCCAAATAGGTTGACATGCTGGAATTCCTCCACATGTGGATCACCACAGACAAAATCCCTTACCAT
Organism: Protopterus annectens; assembly: GCF_019279795.1. Classification (NCBI taxonomy): domain Eukaryota; kingdom Metazoa; phylum Chordata; order Ceratodontiformes; family Protopteridae; genus Protopterus; species Protopterus annectens. The sequence continues at coordinate 213,235,493 of NC_056729.1, read as the reverse complement.
ACCCTAGCCAGGTCACTCTCCATATCTTAAAAAACTCACAATGCATCCTTGGACCTACTAGAAATACTTACAATCCAACCTAACATCCTACTCATGGGAGAGTTTAATTATCCCTCTATAGATTAAGAATCCTGCATGGTCTCAAATCTACAGGCAAAGAGATTCCTCAACTTTGTCAATACAAGCACCCTTGACAAAAGAGTGAATACGCCCAGCATGTTGTCTGCCCTGGTAAGGTCTGACCATAAAGTTGTCTCCCTCAAAAACAAAATCAGCTTCATAATCCTATTAAGATCAGTAAAAGTAAGGAACTATTCTAAGGCAAATTACTTGTTACTAAGTGACGGTTTGTCAAAATTCAGTACCTCTCCAAAACTGAAACACACACCAGCCTATGCTGAATTGCACTCAGAAACTCTATACAACCATGTCAATGGCTCTATAGAGGTTGCTGTACCTACCAGAAGTGAGCCCAGAACTAGCCCCCAAATCAAACTGCCCTGGTGGAACCTCAAATTAAACTGGGTATACAACAAAAGGGAAAATAATTTATGGCAAATATCAGGAAGAGTAATTCCCATAAAGATCAAAACTCTCTCATCAAAGTAAATAAGAAACTAAGAGGGCTAATTAGGTCAGAAAAGTCAAATTTGAGGTTAACGTATCTTCCCAGGTGGAAGATAACCCTAGGATCTTCTACATCTATGTCAGAAACTTCAAGGGCAGCACACAGCAATGTGCTGAATTAGTAACCAATTGTGCAACATTCGTTGAGCTCGGTGATATAGTGAAACTGTTAGCAGACATAATCACTTCCAACTTTACCCCTCTCTCACCCGCAGGCATCTTCACAATAATACCCACCAGTTATGACTAGAAAGCATATACTGGCTGCACTCACTAAAGCCAAGACCACTGCCTCAGCATACTCAGATACCATCCCAGGACACCTCCTGAATAGTCTAAAATATGACTTATCAGGAGCCCTGGAGTCATTATTTAACTAAATTCTTAAAACATGCTTTATGCCACATGAATGGAGGACTGCAACAGTCATCCCCATTCATAAGGGAGGACCTTCAACAGATCCTGGAAACTACAGATTCATTAGTATGACTAGTCTTATTTGCAAAGCTCTGTAAAGAATTTTCATGAAAATTATCAACAAGGACTTAGGAGACCTCCAGACAATGGCTCCATTCCAGTTTGGCTTTGTCAAAGGAAGGTCATGCTTAGTGAATCTGGTGGAATTTCTGAATAATTCACCAAGGCAATAGATAAGGGGGAAACTTTGCATATTGCCTACCTAGATCTGGCTAAGGCATCTGATACAATACCCCACTTGAGTATTGTCAACAAACTTACAGAAGTAGGTATAAACCCTTTTATAACATGCTGGATAGCTAGCTGGCTCACTGATAGGACTCAGGAGGTTGTAGTCAGTGAGGCCATCTCCATAAAGAGGACAATATCTAGTAGAGTCCTCCAGGGCTCCCTGCTAGGCTGACTTCTCTTTGGCATCTACTTCTCAGATGTCAAAGCCAATATCAAAGGCCTTTGGCTAATCAAGTTTGCAGATGATTACAAACTAGGAGCAGACATTGAAGCCCCCAAGATGGAAACACGCTTCAGAAAGATCAAGTACAGACAAATGCACGGCGCCAAAGCCATAGTTTGAAACACAATTCCAAAAAATGGATTACAGTAACTTTTGGGGAGTTTGCCACCCAGGGTTACTCCGTTATCAATTAAGCACCTTTAAGAATTGATTCACTAGTCAAGGATCTTGGAACTTACGTAGATAGTAACCTAGTGTTCGATCAACATGTGTTCAAAATAGTAAGGAAATCCTTCTATGTTACTCAACTTATAAGCAAGGGCATAGCATCTAGGTCCAGAAATGTTATCATACCACTGTACTTAGACATCATCAGACCCACACCTCTCACTTTGTCTATGACCAAACACATGCAGCAACTGAAATGTCCATAAAGGTTTCTTATAAAAAGAATTTAGGAAGTAAACACAATCCCCCGGATTTAGAAAACCTCCATGTAAGACTAAATAAGTCTTACTCGGAAACTGCAGTTGAATGGTCTGATGTCAGCGTGCCATGCATACTCATGAGAGCATGCTGACTCCACTCCAAGTCTAACACGGACTGTGCAGGAAGGCAGGGGGCGTGTCTGACTGCCGAGCACTCCTACGGTCCATGCCCCTGCAAGTGTCTGAATTGTGAAATGTCAACACACATGAGCGAGCCCGCTCAAATGTCAACATACCCAACACTACACTCCCTCACATTGTAAACCCCCAGTAGAGTTATAAAATGTAAAATATAATATTTTTTTTCTAATTCCCAATATAGCTGCCCGTATTTGCGCGTGTTTGCGTGGGTGTGCCCATAGCTTAGCTGCAGTTAGCAATGTCGACAATGAAGAGCATAATAACAAATGTTTATGCAAATCAATCCAAATAGCAATAGTGTAATGCTAGAGCCTTCGCACAAAGAGCAAGCATTCACGGTTCGAGTCCCACCACTCCCCTCTCAATTTTATGGTTTAAATAAGCATATGAAATAATTCCTGACATATATATGACTAAAATCTTACTAAAAAGCATTGAAATGGCCTATGTATCAGTGAACAAAATGTATGTATAGAAATGTAAGAAGGATCTTGACTTATAAATGCTCATAGCTAAGCAGCGCTTTACCCAGCGCAATCTATTTGCCCACAGCTAAGCAGCACATTACCCAGCGCAATCTAGTTGCCCACAGTAAAGCAACATTTAACCCAGCATAATAAGTTTGTGTGGAGCTGCGCACCGCGCTAACCAGCGCACCATAGGGCAACGTGGAGCAACGTCGGGCAACATCGGGCAACGTGGAGCAATGTGGAGCAACTTTGATCAAAGTTGCCTAAACACAGCCACACCCCCTAGCCTGTTTGGAGAGTAGTAAAATAAAATGCAACGACAAGTTTCGAACCCGGGACACTGTGCACCATAATCAAAGTACTGAACCACTAAGCCATGACAGCTTAGGATAAGCATCCACTATTAACATACATATACTTATAAATGGTAGATTAACCATTGCTAAGCAGGTCTGCAGTCAGCCGAGATTTTTCAAAAACGGCCAATCACAAAAAAGTGTGGCAAATGTGGCATATTTAAGATCTATAGGCGGGAATACTCGCCATAACTGATTGTAGCTCCCATCTGCAGTTAGAATGTCTGGTGCTGGAGAGGGTACTCACTTTTGAGCGCAACGCTGGGGCATCGAGGAGTCAAAATACATGGTTTGGCTCCTAGTCCATTGTCATGAGTCTCGACACCTGCAGAGCCAGTTCCAAGGGACAGAATATAAGGGAGAGCCTTGGAACCGGTTGGCTCATGAACTCACCAGTGCCACAGGCATCCCTCAGACTGGTGAGCAGGTCCGTCACCACCATGCAGACCTGAAGAGATGGAAGCAGGCCCTACTGAATCAATGGATCCAGGAGGCCCGTCATATGCAAGATGCCCCACTACTAAGTAGGTAGCCATGGAATGCAGTATGTAAGACATGCTAATATAGTCTAAATAATGGATAGGTATGTCTCAATATCCCTTCATTTACTTCACAGCTGCAGGTGTCCGTGCTGTGAATCAGCAAGCCTATGCAGATAGGCTGCTAAGGTTGTGCCACCAGGCAGGTTAGTAATTATTCTGCATGTATTGTTATATAATATATGTGAGAGAGCATGAAAAAAGTGTTGTAGCCCAATAATACAGCTATAAAATGACCTGAATAAATTCTCTGCCTGTACTGTTATATAACATAAGTCAGAGAGCCAGAAATAGAGTGTAGTAACCCATTAATAAAGGTAAAATAAGTCTGGAATACTATCTCTGCATGTACTGTCATATAAAATAAGTGAGCGAGCCTGAAAAAGAGTGTTGTAACCTATCAATAAAGGTATAATATGTCCTCAATAGGTCTTCCGTATGCACTGTAATATCAAATAAAGGAGAGAGCCTGTAGAAAAGAGTGTTTATTGTAATTAATAAAGGTATAATACTTGGAGTGTGTCTGTGTCACTTTGAAATGTTGTTGTACCCTTGCATTAAATAAATAGTACTGTTGTATTAAGTGCTGTCAACCCACAGTTGTGCAGTCCCATATAAAGTGGATGAAGGAAGTGCCAGTAGCTGTGAAGCATATAACAGTCCTCAACAGTTGGTAAATGGCTGTCATGCATAGGTAAATCTGGCACACGAGTAACTTGTCAAGGTTTTCCCCAGAAATGTGAGTGTGCTACATGAAATGTAGGGTTCTGTAGAAAATAAGTGAAAATGTCACATGAACACATCCAGATATGTAGATACATAAATATAAAAATAAAATACAACTATGTAGCAGTAACATCTGCATCTTGGACAGTTAGTATGTCAGATATAGGTCAGGTATATAATGAACTAACCAAAACCATTACACAATCTAATGCATGTTGCCTAGTGTAATAATATATGTAGGGGATATACACCTGCAGTCAACAGGAATGTAGTGTAGAGTAAAAGTACTAATAAGATGTTAATGGAGGTTTCTTTTTACACCCTACTCCATGTGCATAAACAATGCAATTCCACACCTCAATGGGTATGTCTAATTTCAAAACATTTGTTGGGACATATGTCCTATTGTTCTATAAAAATCTGCATTTACTTTGATGCATGTGCCCTGTTCAAACACCACAATCTTGGTGGCCTGTTGCCACCAATCATCCCTGCATGCTGTTGTAATGTCCACTGTCATTCAATATATGCATGTGTTATGCTTGCTGTTCAACTGTTGTAACCCTGGTGTGTTGGGTTAATGGGAATATTACTGCATGCTGTTACAACTAATGTGGAATGCTGTTGTCTATGTTGTAATTAAACACACCTAATCACAGAACGTATGGGAAGGGCAATCCCAGTGGACCCACCTGTCCCTCCTCAGCTGGCGATTGCACCTGGCACCAGCAGGTCTGGTGCCAGCCCGGGCTACCCTCCTCCATTGGTCCTGTGCCAACTTCGGGTGGAAGTGCTGCAGGGGATGGGGCTCGTCCCTTCCCTGCAAGTGTGGGTGGAGAAGGGCCACCTGTCACCCTCCGAAGGGTCCGGGTTGTAGTGCGTAGGGAGATCCAGCGTTTAGTCGCTGATCCCCTATGCCAGCTCGAGGCGAGAGTGGCGTGACTCACGGGTGAGCCTGCCCCTCTTACGCAGCCCCCAGCACAGCAACCCTCGGGTCTGTGAAGGTTCAGTGGTGACTGCCCATGGGTGGGGATCTCAGTCCCACTGTTACCATCTGTGGACTCATGGGCTTGCGATTTCCAAACATCCATCCCCGTCAATTGTGTTCACCCACCTCATGTGTCATACTCCGCCCCTGTATGCATCTTGCTTGTCTTGTCTGTTAACTCCCCAGCCTACCTCCCCAAATATACCTAGTTCCTCTACCTCACATTCCACTCTCACCTGAAAAAAAAAAAGGGCAATCTGTACCCACAAAAAAATTATGCCCCATACATAGCTGCCCATTTCGCACACATGTCTGCTGGACATGTAAACTGATAATTATAATTGGCAGTACAACATACTTTGTTGTCCTCATCCCTCTCTCAGGGGTGGAAGGTTTCAAATTTCACTCCAAATTTGCAACATATGCACAGCTGCTGCTGGTAAAGAAATGGGTAGCTATGGACCTTCCCTACACCCGTCCTACACATCCCGAGCTGGTTTCCATACTGTCTTTCCCTCTTTGTGGCCCCTTTTTCACCACTTTCCTATCTCCCCATTTTCTTTTCTTTAAAAAGAATTAGCACGGGGTTTAGCGGGAGTAAGCACTTTTAAGCACTAGTTAGCGGGTTTGAGCGAGTGTGCGCATGTGTGCGCTTACCTAAGTATTGCTAAGCGTCGCGCAAACCTGCTTACAACTGCTTAAAAGTGCCTTAATCACTCTGTTTGTCAGGGCCCCTGTTCTGTTCAGCAGCAAAATAAAACACCTCTATCAGTCTCGAACCCCAGACCTTGGGCACACTTGACTGCATGAAGTTCCACTAAGCCACAGCAGATATACAACAACTTGGTGCTGAAATAAATATATCATGCAAAACAATGAGTGAATGTAAAGGAAAAATAGGAAGGGATAACACAAAGCTTGTTCTGTGGATCTTTACCAGCAATTGTTGTGGAATTGCATTACATGACTGCGATAAGAGAAGCAGCCATACTAGCAGCAAATAATGTTATTGAGGCACTTTACAACCCCACACAGTATTATAGCAGGGCAAACACTGGCATATCTGATTAGGGCAGAGGCCATACTTCCTGATTGTGAAACATATTTTAGCTGTGTCCCTCTGAATCCCTCTGAAAAGTACTGACATCAGTCAGAGAGGTGTTGTATTACACAATGACTAATCACAATAATAACAGTAGACACTGCTTGTACTTCATAAAAGGAGTACAAATCCACATGCACTGCTTCACTCACATCTACGCTTACTGTCTCTATTAGTTGGAAGGTGTACCTCACATTTAACTACCTATCCCTGACTCCAAGCAAATATATATCTGAGTGTTTCATAGGCCTGGCAGAGGCACAAACACACAGGCATACCAGCTCATCTGCTGTTACACATTCTGCAAACAGCTTTGTGCAGACTACCACAAGCATACCCTTATGTAGGAGTACAACACAGAAATACCAAAGGATCTAGCCATGTACTGGTACCAACTGACTGTAACAATGCCATTGTACCAGTGCTGAAAACACCTGTGGGTTACACAGACAAAGAATAACAGGCTAACATCTGTCCACCATCTGGATAGGTTCACAGTTGGGACCTATGCAGACAGACCACCTGCCCTGATAAATCAACAGGTACACACCAATACATTAAGTCCAGTAAGATAACACTCACACAATAAGATGTAATGCTCTCTGTATGTCTGCACCCCCACCCCCATATTTTAAATATACCTGTGTTTAGGGTCAACTAAGGATGTAGGTAGGCATACTCAGTAGCGGAATTGTCCAGTTTACCTGAGACACCTGCAGTAATGTCAACAATAAAAAGTACACAAACCCTGCAGAAGTGAGTAAATCAATATGCACAGTATAACAGTCCACAAACAGTTCATGTGTCAAATGAATACTTCTCAATAACTACTTTTGTATGGCAGTCAATTACATAAGTAGAACTGAAACTACATACTCACATATATCTTGTGTAAGCATTTGTAGGGGTGACTTAAGCACTACAGTGATAGCTCTGTACTGGAAGTGGCAACAGTCAGGTCTGAGTACAACATATACATCACTGTCTTCACCTCTAGCTTCAGATATAAGAAGTATACCAACCTCCTGAATGAAACAACAGTGTACACAGTAAACAAACATGGGCCCCACTCTGGAAATCTGAAAGGGCTACGCCTACAAAACCTAGCATTTTATAGCATTGGGTTTCTATGACAGTGAGTACTGCAATTACCACACAGCAGGATGTATGCATTTACCAAATGTTGTGCATCAATTGGTGCAGAGGTTATCACATGCACATGTGCTGATACCTATAAAAGCAGACTGTACTTGGTATCCCCACATGCAATCATTACATTGCAACTGATACAGCTACACAGAACTTGTGTCTGAGTTTTCCAGGAGTTATTACTGAATAATGCTAAAGTTTACTTGAGTAAGGATACTCTAGAGAATCATCCAGCAAAAAATGTAATTAAGTAAAAAAAAAACTTAATTAAAACAGAAAGGGAATTAAGTAGAAGCTAACTCTACTTGGGCAACACCAAAAACAAAATTGTCCAAAAAAAAAAACAGACGGACCTGAAAGTGACAAACAGGTATGTGACAGAAATGTGATCACCGGCAAGTAGAAGATGTTTATGAAGAGTACTGTAAATACTTTGAAACATGCATATGTGGCAGCAGTAGGTATGTATGCACTGATGCCATGCATGACTACTGCCATGGACAAATTAGTGTGTAGCTGTGTGCAGTGGGACATAACTGTGACATATGTAGCTCAGCATTTAATGTCAAACATCCAATCATGTCATCTATGTTCTGTACAGTACTGTGTAAAATGGCTGTCTGGGGGAGTAGTGCAAACAGCTATATAAACATGGATGTGACAGAGTAACACATGCATGATAGTTATATAATGTGTAGCTTAGCATTGGCAACTGCTGTACCAGGCTAGTATAGTAATGTAGCATTAGCAGCTATAAATACCCCCTGTAATACTACTGCCATGCACACATGTGACAACTGTTCATGTTGTAGCAAGGCCCAACAGGTCATCCGTGAGGTCTACAGACGTACAACAGTGTGTACCTTGTGAGTGTTTGGCACACACATATATAGAGATAGTTATGTGTCAGATATAGTAGCATCTTAACATGTGCATAGAGCAAGGTACGTACTGCAACTGTCTGTGAAGGGTGGACATATATATGCTGGTGAAGGTTATGTGCATATTTTCATGTAGGTTGTAGTGTCTGGCAAACAAGACAGCATGCAGTGCTGATATATGACATGTGGTGTTTAAATGCTGTGGGTATGATTTGCGAATTTTATAGTCTTCCAGACAGGGAGTCCTGCTAAAGATACATGGCCTGAGAATGCCCTCAATGCATTCTGCACAAGACTGTGCAAAATTGTTACATAACTGTATCTCTCTCAACCCTTGCATAATTGATATTCCCACCATGAAAGGTGGACTGTATATGTGCCTACATGTAAATCTCTATGTAAACCAATGGATGTTTATATGTACGCTCAAGCTCAATGTTGTAAATGTATTGCCATCCCTTTTGTTAAAAACCTTGTACCCATTAACTACCACATAGGTGGTAGTCTACTCCACACCAAAACTGAGATAAGAGACCACGGGACACAGGTGGACAGCAGTGTCCCTTATGACAATCGCGGTGCCACACTGGTCATGTAAGCCATGTACGGTCCACATTTCATCACAAAAGGTGTGTCATACATGGAATGAGAGGTCAGTGTTCCACTCTACTCATCAGTCATAACACCCATCATAGAGTACAATGGGCATTTTGGAATGTACCTCAGAAGACATCTACAGCAACTGTAGATGCCAGGCACAAACACCACAAAGAGTATTACCAGACTCAAACAGATGCCCTAAGCAGACTGTCTTACAAAACCACAGCTACACTGTGTTGCATACCGCACACCCAGAACCAAACTCTGCCTAACATACAAAGCTATGCCAAACCCACAGCTGTTGGACATGCTCCATGTCAACAGATCCAAATCTCTACAAGCTACACACTGTACTGATCTAAACCTTGTAACGTCAAAAAGCATAACATGCTGGAGTGGTACATGCTCATCTCAGACACATACCACACCCTGGAACTAACTACCTATCAATAGCAAAGAATGGTCCTCATTAGCAGTCATCATGAATAATCATGATGAATGGATGAGACATAGGAAATACAACCCGGGAATCACCTCTGTGGCTCTGCATGACAGGGGCATATGAACTTAAATTACATGGGTGTTGAAGGGCAGGGTACAGTATGTCTAGGCTTCTATAGGCCCTATACCTAATAGCCTATGAGCTACCTATGACCTGATACACACACGCATGTACATGTTGCAGTAATTGCTGTGTGAGGTTGACTGAGTGTGATGGTGAATGTGTAGGTGAATGTGCCAACGTTGTGTATATGTGTGATAGCCTAGTGGGTAAATGTTTATATCATGGTATGTAGTGTTCTAGCTGTGATCCCCTCAAAAGATATGTATGCTATTGCTAGGCAGCAAAAGCAGTATGATATATGGTGTGACATAGTCCCATGGTGTTGACTGGAGTGTGCCATTGTAGGCTAAAGTGGTACATGTATGCGCATTGATTGTTGACACTAGTGAATACAAATCCCGTATGTACTGTAGTACTACCTGAAGCTGTAGGCATAAACAGCACAGTATGGTGTATATCCACATTGCTTTGAAACACTGTTTTGTTTGTTACCTGTAGTCCACACACATTACATACCTCAGGCAGAAGGTTTTGTAAGTGCTGACACACAGTACTGTATGGTACACAGGTAAAGCTCATCTGGGTTGCCATACCATTGTGTCTTGTAGGTATGTCTGAAGTGTGTGTGGGTATGCCTGTAACATGGCCTGGGTCGTATGTGTGTTTCAGGATATAAGTGCCTATCTAGCAACATGTATAGTGTAGTACACCAGTATGCCACCTATATTGATGAATGTGCACATATGTTACTTAGGGGTTTGCTATCAACAAGTAGTGTGGTGTACTGGTAGTACTGTAACTGTACTTTACAATCATTTCAATGGATGGCAATTTTCTGTAAGCATTAGCTTCATATAAACCTCCTGTGGCTAGGTGGTATATTGTGTCACATACAGTGTGCTATGTGCTGTTGTATAGTCTTACATACTGGTTTCAGTTTGTTGCTGTGCAGAACATAGTTTAATATTTAGAACATGCCAGGCACTGTCAGACAGTTGTGGGCTGAGAACTGATGTGTGGGATTAAAAGTATGCATCTACTGACAGCCAATAGGTTGCTAAATATGTCATTTCATTGATATCTCTACTTTAGAATGTTAAGTGTGCCACAAGACTTGCTCACAATAATTGTCTTATTTTCTTACAGGGATGAGTCTCATCATCACAACCCTGCCTATTCCCCTGAAGAGGAGGAAGTAATCATCTCCACACTAGTACAACATCACACCCTGCTGTTCTCCAGAACCAGCCAGGACCAGCATGAGTGCACTGCACTGTTGCAAGATGTTGTCTGTCAGGTTAATGACGTAGGCATGCATAACCGGACTTATGAGCAGGTACGCCATCACTGCAGTGATTTAATCAGACATGTCCAGCAGCATTCCTCTGAAGTCCGCAGACAACAGCTTGCCCCAGGTGGTGGTGCAGCATCACACCCGCCTCTCACGAGAGTGGAAGAGCTGCTCCTCAACGTGGTGGCTCCTGGCCAACCACTACAACAAACATATGTCATCATGGAGTCCGGAGTCACCCAGCAAGTTGACTGTGAGCATTCAGGTAACATGCCATATCTGTAGACTACTGTTAGCTCAATTGTTAGAATGTGCATATGTCAGCTGTGTACTGTGTATTTGGAAGATGTGGAGCCTGGTGTTGTGCAATACTGATAATTTTGAACATAATCTGTATGCCTGTGACTGTCAACCATTGCACTACTGTAAAATTGCAAAGTCACAGCAGCAATGCCACAGTTGTTGACAATGACAAACTGTCTCATATCCTTGTAGGTCCCTCTGGTGTGACAGCAAGACAGCAGACCCATGCTGGTGAGTGTTCTACATTTCATATGGCAAATAACATGTGCATGTCATAGGTGTATTTTCGGCCATTTACACATGTACAACACCTACACATAATGTATGCTCTGCAAGTTTCCTGTGGGACTATGCACATGCCAGTAGCATGAGTGGCTGCCTCAAACACATGCTATACACAGAGCATCCCAAACAATTGTGGTACACTGTAGTGGACATTGTATAGGCAGAGTCAATACACATGCACACAACATACACCACATTGTCATACGCAGTACATGTCAATATCATACACATTGCGTATGTAGACATCTTCTGTAAGGTCAGGCTCCAGTATCCCAAATGTCATCCACACAACACACATACTATACCTGAGGGGTAGAGGCCTATCATGGGGCATTGCAAAACTCTTCAACAAACAAGACATTCATGTTAGGCAATGCTCACTATTGAACACCTTACATACCCATGTAACAACTGCCTGTGAAATGGTCAATGTAGCCACAGTGCAGCAGTTCAGGTACAGCAAGATAGTTGCCAGTGTGGCACACATCAGTGGCCTTGAGTGACCACATGATGCTGCCTGATGATGGTTCATGGTACTACACTACATCCAGTTACAGTAACTACAGTACAACACATAGCATTCATTGCTATACACCTGACAGTTGTGTGCATCCATCCATGGTATGCATACCTGTGAGTGATGGTGTACAGGACGTTGAAAAGCATGTAATATTTGCACAGCAATGTTGTGTCCATGTACACATTGTGTTCCAGGGTGAGGCCAATCATTGAAGAACACACATGCATCAAAAAGATGTATACTGTTATTAACAAGGACTCTCTACACTCGCACTGCATGCTGTTGAGCAACACACATCTTGCATGCTGACACATGTGATAGGACTCTGGCTTGTGATACTGTACTCCACCATCAACCACTAATGTGTATGTTCTGTATTGCTGTTGGTGTGTGTGTGTGTGTGTGTGTGTGTGTGTGTGTGTGTGTGTGTGTGTGTGTGTGTGTCTACTTTAGTGGGTAGTGTATTTGTGTTCATGTGTGCATGTGCATGTGTGCATGTGTGCATGTGTTCATGTGTGCATGTGTGCATGTGTGCTAACATCAGGTACAGATTGTAAAGTGTGTTTCCTGTCTCCCTCTCACAGGTGCTGAGGTTTTGTTGGTTGAGTGCAGCAGGGAACCTGAAGACACTGCCACAAATAGTGGTGATGATGAAACATGTGTTGTGGCACAGGCAGGTTTGACAGGTTCTGTCCTTGTTCCACCAATTGATAGTACACAGCTTTCCACACCATCTATGCACACATTCATACTGCCAATACATCCCTCATCACCAATGGCCTTAGCTGAGGGACAGCATACAGTAGGCATTGACCAGGATAGTGTAGTATCTATGGCACATGCAACCCCTCACAGCAGTCATACCCAGAATCCTGGGATGGTACCACATAGGCGGATGTCCAGGGGTTCTCATGGGAACACCGCTGGTCATAATGCCCCTGGCAGATGTGCCCCCACAGGTCTTACAACCTCAGGTATGTTCCGGGCTATTATGCAGGCACAGGCACGTATGGAAGGGTACACCAGACAGGGACTGAGGGCGCAGAGGGCCCATAACACCGCTATCAATGACAGTATCAGTGACCTTGCCAGTGCAGTGCGTCCCTACACCGAGGTCATTGATAGACATTGGGGGGAGACATTAGATGTCCTTCGCAATGTAATGTCCATGTGCCAGGACAGTGCAGGATGGCCAAGACGTCGATGTGGACATATGCCAGCAACATCATCAGCTGGCAGTCATCGTGGATGACACCCGAGTCACAGCCGCTCCCGTAGTGGCAGTACCAGCCCCAGCAATGTTGGAGCAGGGCTGTCAATAGACCGTCATAGAAGACCATGTGCACGTGGCTCTGGCCAGTCCCAGCAGGGACATGGGTCCAGTCGACATGCCTCTGCCTCTGATGATAGTACCCAGTCTGGCTTAGTACCCGATACTGACTGTTGCACCCCTGTTAGGCACAGGTACTCTGTCCGTGGCCAGAGATGGTGATCTGTACAGACTGGCAGGTACAGTCTGTGGCTGTCCCACAAACTCCCATATACGGCAGCCACATGGTGGAACTGTGTGCATGCAGACACACACACATAATCCAAACACCTAGGGCTAACACATACACACACACATCACATCAACATTGACCCATGCTGTACTGTTGTCCCTCACAGATACATGTGGATTGGATGGATCAATGTCGGGCTCTGGCAAACCAACAACACACCCTGTGCATATGATGAAACTGTGCCACCTCCTGTCATCTGTAACATTGATGCAGGAACAGGCTAACATGGTGCTGATGCACAGGGTGACTTTATAACAGTGTATCAATGTTACCATGTTGTCAACAGTACAGTGTAATGATATCCCTGTAGGTATATCTGAGCAGGCATGATGCATTAAAGCTATGATAATCAATGTAGTATTGTTTACAACTGTGTTAATTCCAAAAATGTATTGTCCGCCCATGTGCCACTTGGCTGATGTGTGTAGTTTTGGCAGCATGTGTTGGTGATTGGACAGTACGTGTGTGAAGTGTGCAGTACAGATTTGCAGGTGTACATTTGTGAACATGGTGGAGGTGCACTGTCTGCATGTACATGCATAGTGGACACATGGGAAGGGTGACATGCCCTGTATTACACAGTGTCAAAACTTCATTGTTTCTATTGGTGGCCAGTATGCATTTTAATACACATACGTTTTAACTTGGGTACACATGTGTGTATGACATGGTTTGACACTATGCTGTGGGTGATACTGTTACTATCTGTCATTGGTTTGCATTCTGGTCCTGTACACAACCTCAACAGCCTGACCTTGACCGATCGTTAGATGATGTCTTGACAACTGACACACAGATGTAGAGAACTCAATAGCATTTGGATCCGTCCGGTACTGTACTATATCAGTAGCCAGTGGTATTGACCACCACCCATTCCTGGGATCACTCCTGTCTGGCATATAGCCATCTTAAAACACCAAAACTAAAAGCAAAATCAAACCAAGAATGAAAATCACTTGGCAGCACAGGACCCGGAAGCACGTAAACAAAGGCTTTCAAAATAAGCAGATGAAGAAATCAAACAGCTGCTAGGTCTCCAAAAAGATCCTTTAATGTAACCAGGCAAAGTAAAAATCCACAATGTCTTCCAAGCACTTTCACTCGACCACATGCGAGCTTTCTCAAGGCAAACAACATTGCTGGAAGTTCATTCATATTAAAGCTCGCATGTGGTCGAGTGAAAGCGCTTGGAAGATATTGTGGATTTTTACTTTGTCTGGTTACATTAAAGGATCTTTTTGGAGACCTAGCAGCTGTTTGATTTCTTCATCTGCTTATTTTGAAAGCCTTTGTTTACGTGCTTCCGTGTCCTGTGGTGCCAAGTGATTTTCATTCTTGGTTTGATTTTGCTTTTAGTTTTGGTGTTTTTTGTCGACTTTTACACATGGCAGGAGGAACGGAAGCCAGCGGCTTCACCCACACTCCGGCAGTACTGAGAGCCGATTGTGAAGATGCTGAAATAGCCCCAGTTTCTAGGGCTGAGTTTAAACAGGTTTTAACACTATTGACACAATTGACTTCTATGGTTCAACAGCAGACACAACTAACAGTTTCCCAGATACCTGGGAACCAACAACAATTCAACAATCCCCCCAGAACACTTGCTGAAGTGATTGGGTCTGGAAATGCTACAAGGAACGCTGAGAAAGGGGGCAATCACAGTAATTCGAATTCAAATTGTTTTGACTATGTTAAATCAAACAATCAGACTACTCCTGTGTCAAATGAGCAGAGGAAGTCCTTTGACTTCAAATCTTGGACAAAACAACAGTTTAATTTCAGAAAAGGTACTGTGCTTCATGATAATTATAAAAATCTTGATAATGTCTTTTTTGATTTTAAAGACAAACTGTATTCTTATAAGAACAAACAGATGGAAGTTGATTATTTACATGAGTGTATTAATGTACAGAGAATTCCTAAGGGCTTGAGGTTTTTAAGTTCCCTAACAATGTACAACATGGTTCTGATTTATATGACCAACTTTGTGAAATTTTCAACAAAGCAGGTTTAGACATGTTAAAATGCATGGTGATGGACTGTGAGAAAAAAATGACTGTTTTGTTAAAAGATTTAGATGAGCTCAATGCAAATATGTTAAAAGATGAAACTTTTAGCTCAGTTAAGAGGCACTATGATAAGTTGTTTAGTGATGTAGACCAGCATTGTTTTAGGGTACTTAATCGAAAAATTAGGAAATTAGAGAGGGACCTAATTGAATATAAGGAAGGTAGAGCCTACCCCCTCCCAATTATAAAAGGAAGAAGCAACAACAACACTACTGAAAATGTATTTTATGAAAGGGGAGAAAGTAATAGGCAAGGGGAACCTTCAAGTGAAGGAAATGATAATCTCAGAAGAAGTGAGAGAATAGCACAGAAGAATAGGAATGTAACTACCCAGGATTTTCAGTACCCCCAGAAGAGAGGGAGGGGGCGAAGGGAACAATACAACAGTTGGAATCACCCGACGAACTAATTTCAAGAACTACAGTGAATGAGGACAATAGCACAACATTATTTCAAGGGAAACAAATTAAACATAGGAAAGACAATTTTACTATTTTTAATTACACCGATCTATCAATAACAGACAATTTTTTTAGTTTACTTTCCAAGGGTTTTCATTATGTTCCCCTTAGGCCTTCCCCCATGGTTACAACCTTGATTGATTTAAAGCTTTTTATGAGGCAGCTCAATTTTAACTTATTGTTTAAAGATGAACGAAACTTTGATAAGACTCTTACAAGAAAAAGTACCTTCGACCCGCCTGTCCACCCCACCATTAAAATTTTTGAGGAGTTGGCTGAGACTGACATTAAGAAACTTAAGGAGAAAGATTATTTTAAAACAACTGACAATATTACTGAGGATGAGTTGACTTTAATTAAAAAGCTCAAAATGGAGGGGTGTAGGGTTATGAAACCGGACAAGGGGGGAGGTGCTGCCTTGATGTACACCTGGGACTATGAGGCTGCCTTGCACACTGTGTTACAGGATACTGAACAATATGAACTTGTCTCAAGAAATGAGATCAATATAGCTCAAGCTAAAATAAATTATTCACTATATGACCATTTAATGCAAAATGCCATTAATGAAAAGTTATATAACTATTTATTAGTAAAAAAACCCAAGGTTGCCCAGATTTTTGGAATTCCAAAGACACATAAGAACTTGAACCCCCTGAAATTTAGACCTATAGTTTCAGGGGGTGGAAGTGTCACAGAACCCTTAGCCAAATTTATCGATTTCTCCTTAAAACAACATGTAGAGAAAATTAAACACATATGTAAGGATTCATGGGACTACCTCAAAGGAGTGGATCAGAGTTTATTTTTACCTGAAATGTTTATGGTCACTGTGGATGTGGTCAACTTATTTCCTAGTATTCCACACAACACAGGCCTGGAGTGGTTAGGGACTTACTTATCTAATGCAGTCCAACTGGGGGCCAAGTTTACTAATTTAATTCTGGAATTTATGGAATTAGTTCTAGAAAATAACTTCATTCATTTTAAGGGGGGATTTTATCGTCAGAAAAAAGGTGTGGCAATGGGTGCCTCTTGTGCCTCCATGTACGCAAATTTGGTATTATACCAATGGGAAAAGAAATATATTTTTACCAGTACATGGTATTAGGACATCTTATACTATAGAAGATTTCTGGACGATATCTCCTTTATGTGGATGGGAAACGAACGAAGTTTAATGGAATTCATAGATTACATCAACAAGCCGACCACATTTTTTAGTTTTACTTATAATATCAGTAAACACCAACTCGATTATTTAGACATTTCACTAGTGAAGGATTATTCAAATAGTTGTTTTCAGTCTAAGATTTACTGGAAAAGCACTTTTTCAAATGCATACTGAATTACCACAGTGGACATCCCTTCTATCAAAAGAAGGCGATAGTGAAGGGTCAACTAATTAGGGCCTCACGAATGTCCAGCACAGACGAACTTTTCAATGAGAAAGTTTCCATTTTAAAGGGATTCTTTAGGGACAAACAATATCCGGAAGCCCTGGTAGAAGCACTAGTTGTAAAAATTTCTGAGAAGAGGGCAAATAAATATCCTCCTTTATTGGGGGTGGGGGTTAATGAGATGTCCCCAAACCCTTCAAAACACATTTTACAAGGAAAAAATAGTTTTATACACACTTTCTCCAACAACTCAGATCAAATCGAGAAGATTATCAAGAAATATTGGCCCATTCTCAGACTTCAGGAAGGTCTTAAGAATTCTATGCCCAGTTACCCCTCTTTTGTTAGGAAAAGGGGCATGAATTTGAAAGAACTTTTAGATATTAGGTTAGAGGATCCACAGAATCACAATAGAAAGAAATTAGGCACTTATCCCTGTGGGATGTGCAAGCAATGTCACGCTATGCTAAATTCGGGGTCCTACTACCTTCCCTCTAGAAGATTTAAGTTCCGTTCCAACAAACATTTTAACTGTGGATCCAAGGGTGTGGTCTATCTTGGTTGCTGTGTTACGTGCCATGCTTTTTACATTGGGAAAACCGAAAGGGTGTTTAGGAGAAGGGTTTCCGAACACTTCAATGACATCAATGTAAGGAAGGAAAGTAATGCCTTTTATAAACACTCCTTGACATGTAAGGACATGGACATAAAGTTTATGGTGTTGGAACAGGTACAACCGGATATAAGAGGGGGTAGTTGGGAGTCAAAATTAGAATACCGTGAGCTATTTTGGCAGCTCCGGTTAGACGCTACTAGATACCCAGGTCTGAATGACACCCTCAACATCACTAGTGTTTTGAAATTGAGACAAGCTCGTCTATAACACAGTTTAGCAGAACATGACATCTATTGTTTTATTCACTTTTGAATCCATAAGATTTTATAATATGATATATGGAATGTTATACATTGGCAACTCAGATAAGAAATGTTTTACAATGCCAGTTAGTAACTCTAGGTTTTAAATTGGAGGTTTGATTTCACCCCCGATGGTTAAAAGGGGTTACTGCACTTATTTGTATTATAAAACTATAAAAACATTTTACAGAATTGTTTTATGACACATTTTAATAGTTTGTATTCAATTTTAAGTTCATTATGCTATTCAGTCGCCAAGACATTTTTAGAAAATGAATTATTTTTAGAAAATGAATTATTTTTAATGATAATAAGAATGTATTTTAGAATTTCCTTATATGGTGATTTTCCTGTTGGGAAAGGTTCACAGAAAGTCATGTGATGATTCTGGAAGTATTTAATGTGAATGAACTTCCAGCAATGTTGTTTGCCTTGAGAAAGCTCGCATGTGGTCGAGTGAAAGCACTTGGAAGATATTGTGGATTTTTACTTTGCCTGGTTACATTAAAGGATCTTTTTGGAGACCTAGCAGCTGTTTGATTTCTTCATATAGCCATCTTAGGTACAAGCAAACACACTAGGGATATGTCCGTCCACATCTGGAAATGCATACAGTGGCCTACAATGCATTCTCCGGATGAGACACTTATCCTCCACAAGGGTATCATACAGACAGATACCCGTTGTCCAACCCATGCTGTAAAGCTGTAAGCCAAATATAGCATAGTCATCCACAGTTGTTAAACATAGTATACCAACAGTACCACATAGGCAGTAGACCCAAACATGTAGAATGGGTACTGATGCGTACATACAACCAAGTGTTATGTTATCTGTCCTTTGGTATTCACATTTCCATAGGTGTTCTGCAGTCCCTCAGTGTATCACATAACCAATACGGGGTCTGTATGCATATCCACAAAGTTGTTGTACACCTATAATGAATGTCCATTATTGACAGACTTTGTTGTGTTTGAACATGTCTGAAATATACCCAAGGCATGGACCCTCACTCACACTATTCTATAGAAACTGTCATGAATGTGTGTGACACAGATGACCTAGGCCACAGATCACTACAGTGGCTGGCCTTGTCACAAACATACATATCTGACCAAAGGTCTGAAAAGCAGCAGCACAATCTGTCATAGGTGACAGATGTATTCATGTAGAAAACAGGCTTCACACATATGAACTAATTGAGGTCACATGTACATATGTGTATTTGCCACACAGATACCTGAAGTGTGCAATGCACATACTGTTGTTATACTGATATGTCATACAGTAGTAAAAGCTAAACACACAACACATTGATCAACAGTATCACACACACACACACACACACCCAGCAATTGCAGGATTGCAAACACCTACCTAACTAGGTTATGATACTAGAGAAATACACATTAACATGACGCACTATATGCTTTACTGGGGGTTTTCATTTCCAATGCTATATTTGTAGGATGCTGACATCATCAGACTTGCCAAACAGGAATGCAACACTTTTAAGGTGTTTGCCTAGTCTACAAAAAGGGCAATATTTTCAGAGGGAATCACGCAGAAACATATCCCCTCACACACACTCAGCAATTGCAGGATTCAAGCCACTACCTAACTAGGTTATGATACAAGAGAGATACGCATTAATCCGATGCGCTATATGCTTTACTGAGAGTTTTCATTTCCAATGCTATATTCGTAGGATGCTGACATCATCAGACTTGCCAAACAGGAATGTAACACTTTTAAGGTGTTTGCCTATTCTACAAAAAGGACAACATTCTCAGAGGGAATCACACAGAAACATACCCCCTCACACACACACTCAGCAATTGCAGGATTCAAATCCCTACCTAACTAGATTATGATACTGGAGAGATACGCATTAACATGACGCACTATATGTTTTACTGTGGGTTTTCATTTCCAATGCTATATTTGTAGGATGCTGACATCATCAGACTTGCCAAACAGGAATGTTACACTTTTAAGGTGTTTGCCTAGTCTCCAAAAGGGTAATACTCTCAAAGGAACTCACACAGACACATAGCGCCGCCCACACACACTCAGCAATTGCAGGATTCAAAACCCTACCTACCTAGGTTATGATACTAGAAAGATACTCATTAACATGACGCACTATATGTTTTACTGGGGGTTTTCATTTCCAATGCTATATTTGTAGGATGCTGACATCATCAGACTTGCCAAACAGGAATGTTACACTTTTTTTAAGGTGTTTGCCTAGTCTCCAAAAGGGTAATACTCTCAAAGGAACTCACACAGACACATAGCGCTGCCCACACACACTCAGCAATTGCAGGATTCAAAACCCTACCTACCTAGGTTATGATACTAGAAAGATACTCATTAACATGACGCACTATATGTTTTACTGGGGGTTTTCATTTCCAATGCTATATTTGTAGGATGCTGACATCATCAGACTTGCCAAACAGGAATGTTACACTTTTTTTAAGGTGTTTGCCTAGTCTCCAAAAGGGTAATACTCTCAAAGGAACTCACACAGACACATAGCACCGCCCACACACACTCAGCAATTGCAGGATTCAAAACCCTACCTACCTAGGTTATGATACTAGAAAGATACTCATTAACATGACGCACTATATGTTTTACTGGGGGTTTTCATTTCCAATGCTATATTTGTAGGATGCTGACATCATCAGACTTGCCAAACAGGAATGTTACACTTTTTTTAAGGTGTTTGCCTAGTCTCCAAAAGGGTAATACTCTCAAAGGAACTCACACAGACACATAGCACCGCCCACACACACTCAGCAATTGCAGGATTCAAAACCCTACCTACCTAGGTTATGATACTAGAAAGATACTCATTAACATGACGCACTATATGCTTTACTGGGGGTTTTCATTTCCAATGCTATATTTGTAGGATGCTGACATCATGAGACTTGCCAAACAAGAATGTAACACTTTTAAGGTGTTTACCTAGTCTCCAAAAGTGCAATACTCTCAAAGAAACTCACTTTTAAGGTGTTTGCCTAGTCTCCAAAAGTGCAATACTCTCAAAGAAACTCACCCCCCCCACACACACACGCACTCAGCAATTGCAGGATTCAAACCCCTACCTAGTTAGGTTATGACACTAGAGAAATACGCATTAACACAACGCACTATATGTTTTACTAGGGGTTTTCATTTCCAATGCTATATTTGTAGGATGCTGACATCATGAGACTTGCCAAACAGGAATGTAACACTTTTAAGGCCTGTCTGACAGGATATTGGCATTGTCAGTCATTTACAGTTGGCCCTGACTCAGGACACATATGAGTGTACATTGCTATTGATGACATAGCTGAGGATAGTGTCATGGTTCTGTATGGACACCTTCGCAGATAATCTTTCCATGACCTGGATTGGATAGTGTTTGCAGTGCACATTGTTTATTGATGATACTGATTTCAGGTTTTTTTATTCTTTGCTTTTCTACTTTCTATGACCAACCTAAGTATTTGTAGTAAATATTTGATTATGACAGGGTTCCAATATATTATGTATGTGTCTGTTGTCATATCACTGTGTGCACAAGTCAGGATTGGTGAATTGTGAGAGGTTCCTGGGTTAACACATGCAACTGCCTGATATGTGTGGCCCACTGCTGTATTCACACAGGGCCTAAGTGTGTGAGCATGCCCAGTTTGGCCTTTCAGTATGTTGCTGCCTGACATTTGCCTCATTTATTCAAGTGTGTGAGCATGCCCAGTGTGACCTTTCAGTATGTTGCTATGTGAAGTCCACTACATTTGTTGACGTGTGTGAACACGCCCAATATTAACATTTATACTATACGTGTGTTGTAAATCGAGTTGTATTTTTAATGCAGGGCTCACCTTTGTGTCATAACTCTACAGGGATTATGCTGTGCCTGCGGGGTTTCCAGGAGACACTTTGCATAGACTTATCAACATTTATTCCTACAGGCTGACCAGTGAAATACTGGTATGGTTTAGTGGCTCAGTACTGTGACTATAGTGCACAGTATCCTGGGTTCGAGGACTGTCACTGCTTCATATTTTCATACTGGGAAGACCAGACTGCTTAAGGAACAGTAAAGCAAATGTGACCATGTTTACTTGCTTTTGCTCAGCTATGCCCAACTTTGACCAAACTTGCACAACATTGCTCAGTGTTAACCAACATTGCTGAACGCTGCCCAATATTGCTCAACATTGCCCAAAGTTGTGCTACTTAGTGTGTGCAATTTTGTTTACATATACTAAATAGTGGTAAAAGCTGTTTAGCACTGCTTTATATTGCTTAACACATGGCAATCACTGACTTGAGCAGCCCAAACACACACTCGATTACATTTCGTGTTTGTGCGTGTGCCTCATTATGGCGTTCCTGTTCAGGTGTGTGTGCATTTCTGATGGGTGTCATCAGCCATGGCTCGAGTGCATATCCAGCATCCCCCACTAGGTGACCATGAGGGATGTCCCCATTGGCAAATGTCTGGTACAGCTGTGTCAGATGCCAGATATGGAAATCATGGTAGCTTCCAGGGCAGCCAGCACACACATTCATTATTATGCCCTGGGCATCACACACAACCTGGCAGTTGATAGAGGAGAAACCCTTGCGGTTATAGTAGAGCCTACCCTGCTCACCAGCTGGTGCTTTGATGCATATGTTTGTGCAGTCTATTGCACCCACTACCTCAGGGTATTCCGCTATTTGCTGGAAAAGACGCATATTGCTGGCCAATACCTCACGGGAATTGGGGAAATATACATGATCACCGACATGTGCTGACATGGCATTCAGGAACTAGTGCAGTACCCTGGATGCTGATGCCTGTGAAATCCCCATCATATCACCAGTTGGTCTCTGGAAGGTACCTGTTGCTAGTATTCTTAGGCCAACACATACCTTGGTTTCCACTGGGATGGGTTCCCCTCTGTTGGTTCTGTGTGTGAGGCGTGGCCTGCACAGCTCAACAATTTGCTGCATGAGGTCTCTGTCCACTCTATAGTGCTCCACTATTTCCATCTCATGTAGCCCCTGGTAGGATACCCTGGGCTTGTACACTCTTCTCTGTCTCCTCACTGTGGGTTGCTCAGCAGCATTTGCATTGTCACCACCCTCAGCATGTTGCATATGTCGCCTTATAACAGCAATGGCAGCCCCTAACATTTCTTTGTCTCAGTAAAGCTTTTTCAGTTTTCACTTCTTTTAGCTTACTGCAGTGTTGCAGCGTCTCTGAGAAAAACATAGTGGAAAGTTGTTTGCAGAGTTTTAAGTGCTGGGCTGGGCTGGGCTAGTGTACTGCCTGTGTAATTGGCTGATTCTGATTGTTTTCAACTGCTAGCTCTGCTACTTCTCCTTGGTTAACTTCCTACTATTTGTTGTGCTTCCTTTTCCCTTTCTGTTTCCACAGGGGCAGCACCACGCAAACAAGCACAACCACACGCACACCAGCTCACACGCGTGAACACATGCTTACATGGCCTAACACTTGCTGACTCCGGCTTAAACTCGCGCACACAGGCGCACACGAGCGCACACAGTTTTACTCTGTTTTACAGGCGCGCACACGCGCACATGCACGGTGCAGGCACTTCTACAAAAAACTTTAATGTTGTTCACGGCATACACCTTCTATTTCTTGCCTTTAGCTGGGGTACCTGTTGACACACCTCTTCCAGTGATGGGTAACTGACAGCAAACACATGCCACTCTGCTCCAATGAGCTTACATTCTTTCATACATACCCCCCCTCATGATGTCACCTATCTTCTACTCTGATACTCCCCTTATCCTACTCTTACACTCCACAGACTTTGCTCATTTACCATGTGAAATTGGGATTCACTATCCTTACCCTCATTTGCATAAGATTGCCTACTAATGCATGGTTACATCTCTTAGACTGACCTTCCCCCCTTAGCAAGCTCTACTCAGTAGCCATGTTGTCTTCAGCCTGCTATTCACTTGCATGGCAGATGTATATTTATCATGAAAAGCCTATTTTTGGCTATTAATTTTTTTGGGGGGGGTTTACAGCACAGCGCGTTTGCGCGACGCTGCGCTACGCTTAAACTTTGGAGATCGAAGTGAAAAAAAAATTATTAATTTTTTTTTTGCAATGGGTAGAATTGCCAGTGGCTGTATATTTTGCCATTGGCATGCTTCCTCAACTGGATACATCCTTTAAATGGAGCTGTCACGGCTCCGTTTTGCTATTTGCAGAACGGTACTCAGTTGACAACCGAGTACATTTCTGCACATAACACTACTCTTACTCGGACAGGTTAGGGTTTCCTGGATCGCAAATTTACCTCATTTTCATAACTTTGTGCAGCAAATTAGGTAATTTGCATATCCTAGCCCTGTCCATGTAACAGGAGTTTTAGGAGCTCTCTTGCATGCCCCTGCTGGCTGTTCCTGGATCACTCGGCAGGCATGTTATCTGCATGGAGTCTTACTCTACTCTTAGACTCCATACAAGCCTTCGTAAATCCAGCCCAATGTCTTATTCTGATTGCCTCAAAGCCCTCTATCCTTACTCAGTATCATACAGAGGTCTGAGAGGGAATCTTTGCCTGGGATACATGGTATCCCTGGACCCTGTTTTAATGAATCTTTTGCACATCCACAAAACAAACAGCATCAGAACTACTAGTTTAAAAGATGATAAATTTTGTTTGCAGCATAAACATGACAAGTTGGAGAGACAGATATGTTTCTCAAAGAATTCCCATTCTCTGGAACAGCCCCCCCCCCCCATCCATATGAAGCAGAGATCCTCCATATCCCTACTTAAGTGCAACTTGGAACAATGGATGGGTAATTTGAAATTCATCGCTGGTATAGGTCCTACGTCTCTGATTTAGTAAATCAACTCCTATAATGTAATATAAGTAAAATATGCGGATTACATTTGGGTTGCTCGGCTAGGCTTTTAAGTGCCCTAGTGGTCATTAGCCTATTATAAACCTATGAACCAATATTCCTTTAAATGATTATATTCATTTTCCTTTTCAGCTACATAAAATAAAAAGGGGACATTGTTGCTTACTATATGTGTATGCATGTGTCCCTTTCGTGCTTATTAGCAAAGCACGTCATTGTCTTGTGTACTAGTTATGTATCACTAATTAATAAGAAATATTTATGTTCTTTCATACTTAACTTTGTTTACTGCTAGTTAAAACAGACAATGTCATGACTTTCTTTAGTTTATAACTTTTATTTGGTCTGGCAACAGTTAGCTTGGAAGATGGGTACAACCTTCAAACTTTGCAGATCTTTTAATTTTAAATGAGGTATCTATTTTGCACTATGCCTTTCATACATTTTTAAGGGATATCATAAAAGTTGATGTAAAGAAGACAATTTTTATATTCATAGAGTAAGAAATTGAACAGTACACTCTGCACTAACTTCTGTGATGGCAATTCAGTTGCTACTTTACCCCCCCCCCCTTCCCCATTCTATGTAGAGTGTAGTCGCTAACTCTGGTCAGCCATCTTGCACACACAGCAGCTATTTTGTAAATAGTAACTGTTTTAAAAAAAAATAATTACAGTAGTACTTGAGTTGTGGCCTACACAGACCCATGCATTTTCAACATTTTTCTGGCTGTACTAAAAGTAATTTCTTAATTAACAATTTCAGTATATTGTACTACATTCAAAGTATGCTTCAAGCCATGGTGGTGCAGCGGTAGTGTTGTCCCCTCACAGCAAGAGGTTTTCCCGTTCGATTCACGGCTGGAGCGCCTTCTGTGTGGAGTCTGCATGTCCTCCCCATGGTCGAGTGGTGTTTGAAAGACATGTGTGAATGGGCATGCCTTTGTTGAAGGTTGGGTGTCGGGCTGGCATTGTGAAAATCTACTGCCAATCATTAGCGGACCGGCGTTCCACTGTGGCGACCCCTAACTGGGAAAAGCAGAAGAGGAATTCAAAGTATGTTTCAAGTGTGCATGTGCAAATGTATAAAGACAAATATATCTATATAAACATACTTTGTAAACATATGAGAGTATTTACAAATATGCTTATGAGTGTCTCTACTATTTTGCATGCATATACACGCATCTTTGAATTCACATTCACTTTTGTAATTGTGCATAGCAGCATTTATGTAACATAACTTTTTAGGCTATTACTTCAAATTTTTCTTTAAAAAAAGTACTTAAGCTCTTTTAGAGATAGTAATATTAAACCTTTGTTGTAACTAAAGCTTTAATTCTGTTGAATGTAAACGGAGGTCCTTATTTGAACACAACAGATCTACACTTGCTATGGACAATACTTGCAATATCCAGGAAATGCATAACTAGAAGATGGAATTCAAATACAACACCAACAATGGAAGACTTGTATACTTTACTGAAGAGCTCAATTTTAATGGAAATCAAATTAAGGAACTGAGGACATATACAAGGCCAATGGTAAACAATTCATGGAAAAGGTATTATCATTGACTGATACTTTGCAGCAAAAATTGGACAGACTCTGATAACTATATATTGTTTCGTCTGTACATTAATTGGGAAGAATGGATATTATTTTGATGTCAGGCTGAATGCAAATATTGTAAATAGTTATACAACATGTTATATTAATATTCTATGTATGTTTCATAATATATTTTCTTTGTTTTGGAAATAAAAAAAATATATGAGCAAAAAAAAAAAAAAGTACTTACTGCATAACTCTGGCACTCCAACCCTTACCTGACGAAACTTACTCAAGCAGCTGTCTAGGCCTGCTTCACTGCAGGCCATCATACCTGTGCCAACAATGGGGCCAAGAATGAGGGATGCCTCTTAGGGATAATAAGTGGTTACAAAACTCCTGCCAGTTGTCAGCCTTCTTCCATTCAGTGTCAGTCATGTCATGTTCTATTATCTGCCTAACTTGTAGACTGACCTCATGCTTACAAAGGTCCTACCATCTTTAGAATTGCCAGAACTAAAGTGAGGAATGTAATTGAAGGGCTGTAGTTCAGAGGGTGGGAATCCGAGCCTCAGAGGTATGTCATAACTTTACCTAACCCATGCAGCCATTTAAGGATTTTACTCATAGAGGTTTCACTTTTGTCAGGTTTAGGTTTACCAGCTGCATTGTAAAAGGGGCATAACTGTGTGTGTGCGTGTGTTGTGTATATATATATATATATATATATATATATATATATATATATGTATATATATGGGTTCACTTTATAATTTCAAAAAACTGAAATCCCGATAAAGTTGAACGTTGAAAATCGTGAAACACCAGAAGCGCGAAATTCAAAATCCCGAAGTTCGGAACTTCTGGTGTTGCGGTGTGTGAAAGGATAGGTGTAAGTTAAGGTAAGTATGTTTGAGTCTGTAGGTTACGGGCTTTAGTGTATGTTAGTGTGTGTTTTGGCTGTGATCTGTGTGTGCAAGGGGCTATGAAATGTGTGGGTGTGAGTTACCTTTGTGTGTGTGATTGTGCGATCTCGGAGTTAGTATATATAAGTAGGGGGGTGTGGGGAGTGCAGGGTGGCTTGCCCCCCTGCTTGTCTGTAGTGTAGGATTGTATGTTTGGTTATGCGGGGACATTGTGTGTCTGTGTAGTGTGGTGTATTTGTAGTGTAGGTTAGCGATTTTAAATTTCGCGCTTATGGGGTTTCGGGATTTAAAGCTTTCAGACATAGAATTTCAAAAAACTGAAATTCAGGATTTCAGGTTTTGCATCTATATATATATATATATATATATATATATATATGTATATATGATATATGCACACACACACACACACACACACACACACACACACACACACACACACAAATAAATATATACATATATATATATATATATATATATATATGTGTGTGTGTGTGTGTGTGTGTGTGTGTGTGTGTGTGTGTGTGTGTGTGTGTGTGTGTGTATACATACATATGCACAAAAACAAATCTTTGTGGGGTGGAGGGGTGGGTAAGATGTCTCCCACTCTTGAGAAAAGCATTAAACCAAAGGGCAAATAGGTACTTCATGAGCATCAATGTTGCTGGATGAGCCTCCTTAAAATCTGGAAAAAAAAATGAACCAGAAACTGTAGCCAGCCTCACTTGAGACTTCAGAGTAATCAAGTACCTATAACTTATTTAGAAATATATGCTTCTTTATTGAAAAATAAAAACTATTAAATAGATGAGAGATGTTGCCCTTAACAGAGCTTCATCAGATCTGACTCCTATTTACATGACATGCATTATTATAAGCGTTACCACATTATTGTTATCAGTTCACTCGAGCTGACATCATAAATATTTGCCAGAGACTGTTTGGCCAAGCTAAAGTAGGACACATCTCATTTTTCATTCCTTTCTGCGTATCTCTTTCTACTGGTAGCTAATAGTTTATAGCTTATGCACTGTATTCCTCTCCTATGTAGTTAGTGATTAATCGATGCAGGCACTTTATATAGCTATTGTCACTGGTTATGCACATCCATTAGTGCATTACCTTATCCATGATGTGATAAGTCAATGTCGTTTGCTATATTTAAAATGGACAGCTAATACTAATAAATACATGGCAACCAGTGAAGCAATAACTCTTAAGTATTGTGCAGATATACTAAAAATTCAAGCTACTTAGGACCATGCTTGGAATTGTCTATCTGTACCAATGACTGGATACACCTACCTTGTATCCTTTAAGTCACTTAATGTGCTACCCTTTCCATGAAGGAAAGACTATAACTAACTAGTGATATAGCAGTCACAATTATTGTGTCAAGAGCCATGCAAGGGCTGCATGTGCTAAGTCTAAGTAAACCTGCAGCATTCTACGGCAGTGAACTGAGCAGGGTTAAATATGCCCGACTCCTGTTCCAGCATGTTCCACAGAATGACAAAAGATGTACTCGGCCTATAGCTGAGGCATGACTAGCTTAATTCATAAACTGTTATTAAAGTACTAAGAAGAATTCGGTATCGTTTGAAGACAGGTCCATTGTTAATATTCATACATACTGAAAGTGTCCAGATATAGAATTCCTTATACAGAAATGTATTTTTTCCAAACTAAGGTCTATGTTATATGCAGTTGTATTTTGTCAATAACGACAGTAGTGGTAATGGCAGAAGTTAGGAAGTTGGAGTTTCATTTCTTAAAGCTGAGCATGCATGGCAGTGTTGTTTACATAGTGAATGTGTGGTGAGAGGTTATTGAATATTTCATTGGTTGCAGATCTACTGGCATAACACAAGATGACAGTGGAAATGATAAAAAATTGCTTTATTTATTTATTTATTTACTTATTTCTGTCATTTCTTGATCATGATGCACAGCTTATTAGTGCAAAGATAGAGGAGGACATTGCTCAGTTTATTTGTGCTTATCTGCATTGATATGATTAAATTATTCATTATGATGCACTCAGGCTGTCAGTTATTTCTAAGATTTCTTTCCTTATAGTACTCCAGTCATGGTCTAAAAAGAGATGCACAAGTAAAGAATTCAGGTATGTTTTCATGACTTTTTTTTGTGATTAAAGTGTTTAGTTTTGTTAAATCAGGTTTCATTATGTTTATTCATATAAGTTATTCCAGGTTAAAGCATGATGCAGCAGCAGGGTTCAAGAAAGAGAAAAGACAGTTTTGGTCCTGAGAAGAATTGCGTTTTCATGGTAGCATAAAGGTTATATGGCATGCTCAGGTCTCTCACCACTGAGTATCTACTTAGTATGTTGATATTGATGCAATAGTTAGCAGGAACTTCACTCTTACCGAAAGAGATGATAATACATGTTTTTTGCATTGAGTTTAAGACCATGACTTTGGTCCCAATCATTTGTTTGTGTGAGACCCTCTTGCAGGATGTTGACATCATTTGGAGATGCTATGACCATTCCCAGTTTGCAGTCATCAGCAAACTTTGTCAGCCACAGTCCATTAGTTTTTGCTTGTACTTTCAGAGAAATAGATTCCAAACAGTAGAGGTCCCAGGACTGATCCTTGTGGAACACCACTGGTTACAGGTCTGCTGTTGGTGGTGGATTCCCCTATTTTGACTATGAGTGTTCTATCAGTGAGGCAGTTAGCAACCTATCAAATGATATAAGGGTTGATACCTAGCTGTATGAGTTTGTCAATGATGCTTGAGTGGGGGATAGTGTTAGACATTTTGGCCAAGTCTAGGTAGGCTGTATGCACATATTTCTCTTCATCCAGGGCTTTGGTGACTGTCTCGAGGAAGTCCACCTGGGGTAACAGGCATGATCTCCCTTTGATAAATTCAAACTGAGAAGGGTCAAGTGTCTGGAGATTACCTATATCTTTGTTGATAAGGTTCATGATGATTCACTCCATGGCCTTGCAGATAAGGTTAGTTAGTTTAGCAGCACAATATTGAGGTTGCTTTTAGATGGAGTTTTTACATCTAGAATTTTGTCCTTGAGACAGTGCCTAAAAAAGGTACTATGTGGGTGGCAAGAGCCTTAGCCAATAGCTGAAATCCAAGGGGTGAGAGATGAACACCATCTCTGGTAAAATATTGAGGTCTGTCAGCCATGTCATCCCAAGCTGACTGATACTGAATCCCCTTAGAGTGACACCAGAAACTGAGCTATTTATTGAAGTCAATCATTTTCTGTTTGTAGTGAAGCATCATCCTAGTTGAAGGCAAAATGCTGCTTAAAGCCAGGGACATACCTGCTGGAGACACATAATTTAAGAGCCCAGTCATATCTCTCTTCATATAGTCCAGAGAGGTACATCTCAAGTCATTCACACCAACATAGAGTGTGACAGAGTCATAACAGTACCTGTTGTTGAGAGACTTGAGTGAAAGCATGATATGGTGAATCCTAGCACCTAACAGACAACTGACAGTGACCTTTTCCTTATCCATTCTGGTGAAAAGGACATTTGTGTGTCTCACAATGGAGTCACCTATGACTAATATGTTTGGTTTTGTGTTTTCCTTAAGGGCTTGACAGGTGAGACACTGCTGCATTAGCCATTATGTGTTTTGTGGTCTGCAGAGGTAGTATTATGTGTAGTGTGCTTGTGTTTGCATTTGAGAGGTCTCTGCTGTTTAGGTATGTTTCTGGTGAGGACCTCCACATATGTAGGTAAGTGTGATATGTGTTTGGATGGAGTAGGAGGTGAGACATGCATGCTGACATTTTGCTCATTGTTGTATGTACTGACTGGTGTGTGAGAGAGCATGGATTCAAGGTTATTAATATAGTTGCATCTCTCACATATTGAGTTTGAGTGGACTAGGAGTAGAGGGTTTTCGGTGAACAGGAGTCAGTTGCTACACTGCCTCAGGATGCCCATGTCGACTAAGATGGCTGGAGAAACTGTGAGAAATTGCCTGTCCATAGTGTTAGGTAAATTTATATGGTCAGGAAAAGAGGTCACACTTAGGAATGGCTAGTGGGTGAGAGGTGTGTTGGTACCTCTGAGGCTAGGCTAAGTGTTTCACCTGACAGAAGAGCAGAGCTGAAAATACTTCTGGAGGATCACAAGCAAAGTGCTAAAGGAAAATTTAAAAAGCAAAATGTTTGTGTCTATAACCAGCAATGATAACCACTGCTACACGGCAGTGCACAATGGTACACTGCACGCAAACAAGCACAAATGCAGGGCTTAAATAAAACAATAAATAACCCTTTTAACTCTAGCTAGCCAATAAGGATGCTCTTCCTCCGAGATTTAGTCCAATCAACCCTGATTAGATGGGACCAAGACAGCACTATCCCCCCACAAGGGTGCATAAGGGCCTTCACCCACAAGGATGGCTTGAATTTGATGCTCAGAATTTACAAAACAGACCCAGAAACAGCAAACTTGGAACTGGGAACTACCATGCAAATGTAAAGTATACAGTAAAACGTGGTATAAAAATAGTTCAGACAATTCATACAGACAGTGGAATGCAATTACAAATTAAAAGTGCTATATAAGAGCAAAAATAGGTACTTATAGTTAGTTGGAAGCAACGGATACCTCAGATCTTTCAGTATCTCAGTGAAGAGCTGGTTTTAATGCTCATGTGATACCAGACAGTCTAGGTACAGCAAGTCTGTATCTGGTCTATGCTATAAAATGCAGCAGTACTAGAAATTGAAAGTGCATAAAATCACAGTCACAACTGCAAAAAAAAAAAAAAAACAGTTTGAATATAGCAGCAGTTCCCCAGCATTTCCTAGCTTAGAAGGATATAGGCCACATTCTCCCACCACAATAGTCTAGACCTAAGACCCTCCTAATGTAAGACAACTAGATTTGGAGCCCAAATGCTTAAGTCAGAACTAAAACACTTCAGAATAACAGGCACAATAGACCTTCAATTAGCAATTTCAATCTTAGAATGGTGTGGGCTATCCTCTCTTGCCATAGAGTTTAGACCACAAGTCTTCTTAATTTAAAGTTGCTTGTTATGGGACTTATATTCCCACACTTAACACTACATTAGTACTATTGAAAACAAGCAATAGAGAAAGGAAGATCTCAGTTGCTTTCTTTTTTTAACTATGAAACCCAAACAGTTTAGACGTATGAGAGAGGGCAGAAATACAAGGAGAATCAGGTATGTTTATTTCTCTGCCCTCCGTACGTACCTCTCAACATCTTAACTCAAGAAATGTGGACAAAATCTTAAATAATGGGGGACAAAGGCCCCCAAAATAGGAACCAATTGTAAATGTTGCTCTTATAAATTTAGAAAGCTGCTAGAATAAGAAGATTTGTGTTATTCTGCCTTGTCTGAAGGATATGAAGTCTAAAACTGAAATGCATCTCATTATTTAGTGACTTAACTCCTCAGTGATTTATCAGAAAACCACAATTTTTATGAAGAACAGATAAAAATTACAAGGCAAACATCTGGACAGTTGAGATATATGCCTTTGTTACATATACTAATAGTAGAAAGTCTGGCTGCTCAATGGTACTTCAGCGACCGGACTTTTTTATATTGGTATATGCTCAATTTACAATAGGCATGCTGTTTGGGTTGACCAATCATCATGCATGTTTTTGAATATTAATGAGCTGTCCCTGTATAATTAGTCATGTATCTTTGTTTTATTTCAGTTGCACTGTTACTCCTGCCTTAGACATAGATGAGGGCATAGTGCTGACTTATTAGATGTAGTCATTTAAATATGGCAGTCATTTTGTTAGTGCTTCTCCTCCTCATTTATAAATTTCTACTTGAAACGTGTCATGACTAACTGATCTATCTGCTTAATTTATTTATTTGTTTTTTTTTAATTATGTATTTATTACGCTTGTTGACCATGATAGACCAACTTTGCAAGGTTCTACCATGAAATGCCAACTTCCTGAAAATCGACATTTCAGAGGAACTAAAAAAATGCCCCAAAACAAGATGGTGAAAAAAAATCCTTTTTTATTTTTCATTTATTTATTTATTTATTTGTTTATTTATTTATTTATTTATTCATTTATTTTGCATGTGCAAGTCCCCCTGCACCCCCAATACGGAGGACAAACCCCCACAATCTCCGAACTTGCATAAACCAACTCTAAAGCCATACCATGTCAAAGAAGAAAGAAGTCTGTCTAAAATGTAAACCGTTGATGGCGCACAATTAGAAATCACACTGGCACTGATTTCTTATGGGAAAAATCATTAGACATTATACCATCTTTTTTTTTTTCTGTAAGCTACTGATGGCCGTGCAATTTCTCCTTGAGCTGGTGTAGGGAAGCCATTCTGCAAAGCCCATTTACAAAGGAGGGCTAGGGAGAAAAGCTCCACAACCATTAATATAAGTTATAATATAACTTATAGGAACAGAAACATTTATAAAAAAAACATTTATATACACAGAGTAGTATAAATTAGATATGCAAATCTGAGTAATAATTTAGAGTTGATATAAATAAAATGTCAAAGCTCTATCTTGAGCAGGTTATATACATTTAGAAAAAGAAATAATTATTGCATGCAGAGAAGTAATATAAACCATGCTGTCTATATGAAACTCAGAAAAAGGTAAGGCTTGACAAGTGGGATGTAGAAGTAATGAGAGCAAACAAAAAGGGGAAGAATAAGTGGAAAAAATGATGGGTATAACAGAGTGGTAAAAACGACAAGAAAGTAATATGAATGGCTGTATAGTATATGTATACAGGAAAATATGTAAAAAGTTAAGAGTGAGAATGGAAAGGAAAAGGAATACATTAAGAGATGGATGGAGGAAATGAGTGAGGTAAAAGAGGTATAGCTGTTTTATAAAGGAAATGAGTTTGGAATAGATATTCTGATTTTGTGTTGGGTACAAGGGTGAAACACTCATACATTGACAGGAGCAAGGACAAAGCTGGCTATGAGTTAGAAGATGTCTTTTTTTTCTTTCTTTTTAAAGTTGTATCATTGGTTTCATTTATAATGTGTTTTAGGTTACAATTGTTTCATTACCAAAGCTACTTATCATTCAGTTATGTTATTATCTTACTTTTTAAATTTTACCAGGTGTGTTCACCTAGTTATTGGTGAAGACAAAATACAGGTACTCATAAAATTTCCTAAACTGTTCTCTAATTTCTTTACAAAAAATACTGAATTCCTTTAGAGATGCCAAGTTATTTTATTACACTTTTCTGTTACCATTTGTTAGTCCACATCATGATTTGTTAATGTTTGTGATACTGTAATAAACACTTTTATTCATATTTAACTAAAGGCAGCCTTGTTTAGGGCTCATTAGTTCTGTGACATTGTATTTATTTTAATCTAATTTCTTCCTCAGTCCCTATATCTGTATCTATCTATCTATCTATCTATCTATATATATATATATATATGTGTATATATATATATATATATATATATATATATATATATTTATAGGTCTACTTCATATGACCTAAATTTCATTTGACTGAGACCAAAACACTGAAAGTTCAAAAGACTGAAAATTCATTTGACTGAAACTCATAATATTGACACATTAAGGTAAAAGGTATATACCCTTTTCCCCACTGTAGTGCAATGCTGGAGTTAGTATATATAGTTGGAGGGGTGTGGGGGGATAGCCCCCAAAATATTTTATACATTTTAAACCATACACATGGATATTTATAACTGCAATGAATAACTCTTTGCAGAAAACAATATTTACCTAAACTATGTGGTGGGATCCCCCTAACTATATATACTAACTCTGGGATTGCACTACAGTGGGGAAAAGGGCATATACCTTTTACTTTAATGTGTCAGTGTTATGAGTTTCAGTCAAATGAGTTTTCAGTCTTTTGAACTTTCAGTGTTTTGTTCTCAGTCAAATGAATTTCAATCAAATGAAATTTAGGTCATATGAAGTAGACCCATATATATATATATATATATATATATATATATATACACACACACACACACACACACACACACACACACACACACACACACACACACACACACACACACACACACACACACACATTCATGTCACTTCACCAGCTTACAAAACATTTTTTTATCTTTTTAAACTTTTTACTTGTATTTTTATTAATTTATACATACTTTTTTCCTTTTCATAGTGAGAGATTCACTTAAATTATTTTTAAATTAGTGTGTTTATAAGTAATAAGATGAGAATTTTAGAATGATTTAATCAAGTATTTTCTTGTTTAATTTTAACTTACTAATTGTTGGTTGTTTCTGATTGGTCTTTTTCTCTATAAATATAACGGAAGTTAGAAGAGAGTTATCGGATAACATTCTGTTGAATTAATAAAGGAACAAAAGCTCATACTTTTATAAAGTTGCAGTATGTCTTCTTCTGACTTTGTTACACCTGTTTGTGTTATTGCTTTTTTCTTGTAAATAAATCATTTCACTATTATCCCTCATTAGTCTTTGTAGTGCCTGTATTCTGCATAATAGGATGTGTACAACTTTTCTATATACCAAGTAAGTTAATGCAATCGGATCTTGTTCCTTTCTGTAATAGATTAGCACATGAGCTATTGGGGATTCTACCCCTTCATAAGAATCTTAATTGATACAGTACTTTGGCAGCAGTTACAAGAATGACATTCTGGAGTTCAAGTATTTTTGAAGAAAATTACTACTTTATTGCAGTTACATCAGATACAGAAAAGTCTAAGGACTATGCACAAAATATCTGCATTAATGGCATAAAAGGAAAAGCATACATCTGGCTGAAAACATGAGTGTAGCGTCAGAATACATACCTGGATTTAATTTATCCAACTCTTTTCTGTTTTTAATGCCATGACTGGAATGGACCACATTCCTGTGTCAAGGTATGCTTAAATTTAATGAAATTAGTATTGTTTCAATCTTTGATGTTAGACAAAAGTCCTCTTTGCAGCACCTACAATGAACCTAGAACTGACTCCTTTCATAATTTGTGTGGAGTTAGATAAACTGGTAGGATATATAAATTCTCTTTTATGAAACCCATTGCTCCAATTACTATTGGAACTATCAGTGTGTTCTTCTATCAAATTTCTCTCATTTCTATCTGCAAATCCTTGTATTTTGTGACTTTGAATCTTTCTGCACTGTAATCAATGGGTTTAGCAATTTCAATGATCAATGCTACTTTCGTCTTCTTTTCATGGAATACTAAATATATATATATATATATATTTTTTTTTTTGCATGCATTTTCTAAATTGTTGGTAATTTGTAATCCCATGTGATATAAACTTCATCATTCTCTATAATGCTTTGTGGCTTATATTTCTGATGCTTCCCAGCTATTTCAGTATTATAATGTTTGCACAATCCCCAATGCCCCATTACTATTATGCCTTTCAGTATACATGCCTTCTGCCGTTAGTGTATCATACGCAGCAACAAGATGTGCAACAATTTCCAGTTCTTTTTACAGAACCTACATTTGTCTGTTTTTCCCATATGTTCAATGGACTTTGTAAACCAATGTTTATGTATTCCACACTCCTGGGCCGCCAGTATTAAGCTTTCATTTTTTGGTTAAAATTCACCTCTCCTTAACCATTCCTGCATCAAATCCTGATTGACATCAGGTTGTTCCCGGAGTTTTCTGCACTTGCAACAATATTTACGCTATTTTCCATATCTATGTTTCTCATCAGATCCTTCTCCTTATATTCTTTATTTTTTTGTTTTTAGGCACATTCAGTTGCTGCCTGATCTTTGTCTACTTCTGGTTTGATTTCCATTCCTACTCAACACCAATATGTTTCTATCAAACTAATCAGTGAAGTAATCTTAGGCTTTTTTCTCATGTTTTATAACTTTCATTATGTTTGGATCTGGTGATATCAACATATATATGTGCAAACCATAATTGCAGACCAATACATGTAATCAATTTCAAGGAGGCCAATACCTCCTTCAGAATGAGGAATATATAATCTTGGTATACATTGATTTTTTAATATATTATTTGTTAAGCATGAAGCGTTTTTCGTATTTCCTGTAAAAATGATCTAATAGTCACTTCTAGCTTTCTAAATACTTTTGTTTATTTATAAAAAATAAAGGAAACTGCTCAGATGCAAAACCATGCAGAAAATAGCAAGCAGCATACAATGAGTCTCTTCAGACCAAAGTCATATAAATCACACCAAACAGCATACGACAAGTCTCTTCAGACCAGGAATATAAGAATAATCCAATCCAATGAAGCAAAATGCTGTTAACTTCTTTAAAACCAAATCTTTTATTAACAGATATCTGGTAAGCGCTTTCACCAAAGTGGCTTCTTCAATTAAAGCTTTCATTATGATGTCATCATTAGGCTTAATTAGTAATTGAAGGTGTACTTGAATGTGTATAAGGTGTGTCTTGAACTGCTTTATGCTTTTATGGTTTGAAGAAGCCACTTTGGCACCTGAGCAGTTTCCTTTATTTTTTATGATTTTATTTCTGTGCTTTCTGCTCAGGAGCATACATTTTCCTGTGGTACTCATTGTTATTTGGATTACTTTTGTTTATTTGTTACCTCTTCTATACTCTTTTAGTGGTGATACATTCTCTCATTTGCTTTATAGTTTTCTCTATTTGACATTTCCATGACTATTTTATTTATTCCCTTCCTTTCCCCTTATTGCCCTGTATTTTTATGGAAAGACTTTACCTGTTATTAATTTAGCTGTACAGTAAGATATCCTATTTACTTCTTTTATATCACATGGATTTGTGTTAATAGCCTTGATTACTGTGTTCATTTGTTTTATCAGACTTCTAATATTTTGAGTCTTGCTTACGTTATTGAATTTCTTTCTTTCATCAGTTTTAATATGTCTGTCCATCTCTATTAAATCAAGCAAGTCTTTTCTTAGAAAATTTTCTTCTAAACTGTGGGCACCTTCTTTGTTCTCCACCTCCTATGGGCATTCTACAGAAAGTTCCAGAATGTCTTCCTGAGACATATTCTCTTCAGCTGCATCCTGTGTCATCTGTTGCTCTTTCATATGGGAACTCATTGGCCTATCACTTCACAGCACTGACTGCATCAGAGTTGCTACTGTTTCCTGCTCCTTCCCTTGCTGTACAAATCCAACAGAACGTCTGTACTGGTTTCCTACTGAAGGCTACAAAGCATCATCATGTGGCATGTCAGCAGATGCTTCAATTTCCACCTGTTTCTTTTTAATTAGGAAACTCATTGTTCCATCATGCTGTGATGTTACCCAAGTTAGATTTTCTATAGTAAATACTTTACTTCACAGGTAATCCATAACTTAAGTTTCTAATTCTTTAACTTCTCCATGACTAATCCTCATTTCTACTTTCCCCTTTGTTTTCTTATTTTTTTGTATTGTGGCATTTTCCATATCCAGATGCCATTTTCCATATCCAGATGCCTTTGCCTGTATTTCTCTTCAAATATCTTTGGTGCTGTTTTTTTGTACTGATAAGTTTTGATTTCTCCTTTGCACAAACATTGCACCATATTAAATCTCTTTTTCTTTCCCTTGTCTATATTTCTAATTTAGATGATTTCTGCTCCATCTGCTTCTCCTTATTTTGGGGACTCATTGTTCCATCATGCTGTGACATAACTTGTGTCAGTCTTTTTTCACTAAATCACTTTGCAGTTATTCCATAACTTCAGCTTCTATTTGTTTAACTTCTGCTTTACCAATCTTCTATTCTGCATTCTCTCTTTGTGACTTATATTTGCATTGTGAAAGTTTCTGTCTGGGTGACTGTGCCTGTATTTCTCTTCATATATCTTTGGAGTTACTTTTTTGTATTGATTAGTTTGGCTTTCTCCTTTGCATAAATAATGCACCATATAAAATCTCTTTTTTTTCTTTCCCATGTCCATGTTTCTTTTTTATACCTTTCAAAAATATCTAGGTTTTGTTCTTTATATCTTCACATTTTCTCTGTCACTTTTTGTTCCAAGTGGTCCACATTTTCATTGCTTATGTAATGTTTTTTTCCGGATCTGTTGTATTAATGAATACAAATTTGCATTTTAATCTTTTGACAGTTTTTCTCTTGCAAGTATTTTTTTTCAACTAATTTCTATCTTAATATTTTTGAAAGTCTTCTATCTGGAAATTCTGGGGTTCTTACATAATAACAACAATATATAATTTCTTCATTATCCTCAGTAGTCCACTCTATCATCTTTATGGCTCTTTTTGGCCTATTAGTTTTTTTTTGTTTTTTTTGTTGATTTCTACTTCCTTCTACAATAGTGGAGCCATCCTCCCGATGACCCTGGCATAACCCCCAATGGAGGAATGTTTCCATGTCTTGAGGATTGTGCATTATCATTTTTTCCAGCCTTGGCACCAGTGCTCATACCAGGATTAGGCACTCTTTTATCCTGGGACTTGTGCACCCAGCTGTCTTTTTTTATATTTTAACCTACCTCTGCCCATGATATATGCTACATAAACTACAGTCTACACATCAGAGTCATCCTGGTGAGAGTTTGTGAAAACAAGGTCCACCATGTGAAGGTACTCACCAAGACTTGATGATGAATTCAGTTCTAGCAATACTACTCTTTTTTTCTTGCTGATTTTTATCATCTCTCCATTTGGACTCCTCTAATTTTATCATCTGTCCATTCTGATTTTATCATCTCTCCATTTGGACCCAGTGTCAAAAGGACAGACTGCTGACACCCAGGAGACTGACACCACAGACAGGTGGTCGACAGGTAAATGAGAGCGACATTCTCTGGGTTGAGAAATATTTCCTTTCCCTGGGGATTGTGTGATTTTGGAGTTAGCATCTATAATTTGCAGGGGGTGTGGGATGCAGAGGTCTTACCTGCCATTGCAGAAAACAATGTCATTTGTTGCATGCACTGAAGCTCATTATTGGTGCATGCATGTTAATGTGTCGATTTTTAGTGTGCCAACCTTTTGTGGGTGATGTTTTGCAGGTCTAAAATGAGTAGACCCATATTTTGTTATTGCTATACATATAAAAAATGAGTGCATTTTGAAATACTGAATATTATAAATTCATTGTTTAGAACTATGGAACTATAAGTATAAATTTGGGAATATACATATATTATAACAATGGTTGTAAAATGAGTAAAACAAAACAGGAGATCCAGCCACGAAAATCTTTAAAGAAAGCAGTTATAGACTCCAAGTTAAAACCAAAAAAGTCTTTTATTACAGCAGTACAAAGGAGGATAAGCGCTTTCGCGTAAGATACCCCACGCTTCTTCAGATGACAATATACATCACAGAGGATCCTTAAATATAGAAATACGCAGGGAAAAAACCCTTTTAGAAATCAATTAATCAATTAAAACATGAATCAATTGTCAAGATTTTTAAAAGGCACAGTGTTAGGTTTGCTGAAATCACTGAAACATAAACATCGAAGCACTTTTAATAGACTATTTGGTTCATTAATCTAATTAAAGTTACATTATGCTAACGTATATGTTAAATAATGTGATACATCAAATCCTTTTAGATACATAAATACAAATATAACATTGTTAAGATAATTAATATATTATTATAAAATAGTCAAAAAACCTTGCTGATTGTGTGTCCTGTGAAGCCTTCTACGTGGGTGTGACCAAGAGAAGGCTACAGGACAGGATATGCAATCATCTTTATGACATACATAAAGGTATTGAAACCAATGCGCTAGCTAAACATGTGCTAGAGTATCCCTTACATAGTTTTCGCTTTAGAGTTTTACAGGTACTGAAGGAGAGTTTAAGACAGGGGTGGGCAAACTTTTTGATTCGTGGGCACATTGAGTTCTAACATTTGACAAAGGGGCCAGAACAGGAACAGATAGATGGCATGCTTTGAAAACATCACCTCATTGGGGGAAAAATACACATCTTGGGATATGAAGAAAACATGTGCTTTAATTTCCAATGAAAATGAAGAAAAGCATTACAATAAAATCTCTGACTTCAAAATGAGTCTTTAAACACTGAAAATCAAATAAATGACCATTTTATTTTAAAGCACGGAAAGTTCTGTTATCCTTCAGGATATCACCATCACTCTCCTCCTGACTGTCTTTTTTTTCAAAAACGGTAGGAGATGCAGATGTACTTGTCCTGTTCCTTTTATTCAATTTGTTTCCCCGGTGCCAAAAGTCAACATTGACCAGTGCAAGGATGAAACAGTTGCAGCAAGTCAGTCTGTGAAGCGTTATATTTGATCTGCGTGCACTGTTTATTTTAACAACGTGCGTATCACGGAGACACACACATTTTAATGGGAGCAGTGTTGTTGGTCTCCTTTTTTAGCCAGCGCATCAAAGTCTGGAGTTAGTTTTGTTGTGGCGATTCTCAGGATGGATCTGAGGTGTAGGTCTGTTAACTTGGATCTGTGGCTGGCTTTGTTAATGTTCATGACGCTGAAGGTCTGTTCACACACGAAGGTAGAGCCGAACAAAGCCAACATCATCTGCACTTTTCGCCTTAGATTTGGAAATGCGGCATCATTGAGTGAAGCATAGAAGTCATTTAGTTTCAGAGAGCTGAACTTTTCTTTTAAGGCAGGGTCGGACTGAAGGTCGATCAGTTCGAGCTGAAGCTCCTCTGGAGCTGTTTTCGGGTCTTGTGACAGAGGAAAGGCCACCAATTGAAGTGACTTGTCAATTTTGTCGAAATCCAAAAACCGACGGCAGAATTCTCCGTGCAGTGCATCCAGTGACTCACTGTATTTCTTTACTTTTGCTCCGGCCTCTTTCAGCGTGGCTAGTCTAGGAAAATGAGTGAATGACTTGTTCAAAATCTGCCTGGAGAATAAAGCCAGCTTGGATTTGAAGGCTTTCACGTTTGTGTACATGTCATGCACAAACTGCTCCTTCCCCTGCAGTTTCACGTTGAGCTCATTCAAGTGTGAAAATACGTCCATAGCAAACGCAAAGTCACACATCCAGCTCTTGTTGCTCAGCTCAGGAAATTCATCAGTCTTCCCCTGCCGCTCCAAAAACACGCCAATCTCCTCTTTGAGCTCCCACACTCATTGAAACACTTTGCCCAAACTCAACCAGCGGACACGGGAGTGATAAAGCAGGTCCTGGTGATCCGCATCAGTTTCCTCCAGGAACGCAATGAACTGACGGTGCTGAAGTCCCCATGCACGTATGAAGTTGATGAGTTTCGCCACAGGATTCACAACATGATTCAGCTGTAACACCGATTTACATAGAGATTCCTGGTGGATGATGCAGTGGAGAAAAATGACATCCTGGTCAGGGTTTTCATCTTTCACTTTATTCTGGATTCTCCTCAGCAGGCCAACATTTTTTCCCATTAAATTCGGAGATCCATCTGTGGTGATGTTAGCAAGCTTACTCTAGGGAAGCTTCATGTTTTCGATGGCAGCAGACACCCGTTCAAACAAGTCCTCTCCCCGTGTTTGTCCTTTCAGAGACTCCATTGTCAAAAACTCCTCCGTTATTTCAAAAGTTTCGTTGATTCCTCGGATAAAAATGAGGAGCTGAGCAGTGTCTTTGACATCGTTGCTTTCATCCAGGGCTAAAGAATAAAAAGTGAATGACTTCGCCTTTTTGTTTAATCTTCTGGTGATATCTTCATCTATTAGTTCCACACGGCGAGTCACTGTCCGCCGTGATAAACTGATTTTCTCAAATTTGTCTTTGGTCTCCGGGCACAAAATACCTGCTGTCTCTACCATACATTCTTTTAAAAACTAGCCCTCAGACAGTGGTTTGCTGGCCTTTGCTATTTTGAATGAAAGCATAAAACTGGCCTTGGTACTTGACTCTTGAATGGCAGTTTGACGGTGAAAAAAACTTTGCTGAGCCTTCAAATTAGCTGCCACCTTCTCAGCAGCAGCTTCCCGTTCTTTTGTTGAGAGCTTGCTAGCATAATTAGCGTGCTTTGTGGCAAAGTGACGGCTAATATTATACTCTTTAAAAACCACCACAGTTTCTTGGCATATCAGGCAAACAGCAGATGATCGGTGTTCAGTGAAAAAATATTTAGTTGTCCACTCCTTATTGAACACTCGACATTCTCTGTCCACTTTCCTTTTCTTGGGTCCGCTCATCTTCATAGAGGGGCGGTGGGTCAAAGGGTAAAGTGCAAACGTGGAGTAATAGGCCTACACTTCACCTCAACAAAGCCAATATATCTAGAGTGCGCCATCTAGTGAGGAAACATCAGAATTGCAGGGGAAAGAAAACATTAACAAGGTTAATTTATTAAATTTTTTCAAGTTTGGCGGGCCGAATCAAAATGTTTAACGGGCCGCATGTGGCCCCCGGGCCGTAGTTTGCCCATGCCTGGTTTAAGAGGAGGGGACCCGGATAATGAATTAACTTCTGCAGAGTTGAAGTGGATTTTGAAGTTCAGTGCACATCTACCTCCTGGCCTGAACTATTATGTATCCATTAAACCACTACTTGAACGATAGAATGTATTATCTATACATATATATGTTTTCATATACATTTGCATATTTTTATATATATTATTTTCTATACATTATAGAAATATTCTTAGTTCGAGTAGTATATTAAATATTGAATTAGTTCATAAATGAAATTGGTTCATATAATTATTATTTAATTAATACCTTGATTTTATCTATTCTAATTATGATATATTTTTGTGTGATGATTTATTTTATAAAATTCATTTAAGATTTTTTGACTATATTATAATAATATATTAATTATCTTAACAATGTTATATTTGTATTTATGTATCTAAAATGATTTGATGTATCACATTATTTAACATATATGCTAGCATAATGTAACTTTAATTAGATTAATGAACCAAATAGTCTATTAGAAGTGCTTCGTTGTTTATGTTTCAGTGATTTCAGCAAACTTA
The DNA here is from genome assembly GCF_019279795.1 of Protopterus annectens. NCBI lineage: Eukaryota > Metazoa > Chordata > Ceratodontiformes > Protopteridae > Protopterus > Protopterus annectens. Next base: position 213,190,812 of record NC_056729.1, on the reverse strand, counting down.
ACACTGTGCCTTTTAAAAATCTTGACAATTGATTCATATTTTAATTGATTAATTGATTTCTAAAAGGGTTTTTTTCCCGCGTATTTCTATATTTAAGGATCCTCTATGATGTATATTGTCATCTGAAGAAGCGTGGGGTATCCTACGCGAAAGCGCTTATCCTCCTTTGTACTGCTGTAATAAAATACTTTTTTGGTTTTAATTTGGAGTCTGTAACTGCTTTCTGTAAAGATTTTCATGGCTGCATCTCCTTTTTTGTTTTACTCATTTGTATCTTGCGTTTGGCAGGAGAACCACTCAGCAGCGTAGTTGCAATTATCTTTTTTCTAATGGTTGTAAAATCTAAAAATAGTGTTTCTATTTCATGGTAGAATAATGTCAGAAATAATATAAGTAGTAGGGATCTGGGAAGTATGCTTTTCCATGTTTCGGGGTGAACCCAGAGTGAAAGTGTTTGAAAGTTGTGACACTGTGTTTTGCTAGTAACTCTTTTTCAGTTTAGATCACAGCTTATTTTTCAAGATTTCAAAATTTCAAATACTTGATTTTCAATATCTGTCTGGCAGTTGGCACAGAGGATTAAGAAACTGCTAACAAGCTGGTTCCTGTGATCCAGTGACCCAAAGTTTGCTTCCCTCATTCTCTGTTGCCTAATTGTTTGATTCTCTGCAAGCCACTTAACCAGACAATGCTCCCTGGCTGAGTCTGAAAAAGGTCCATGGAGATCAGTGATCTCCGCCAGTTTCAAATGTAATTATATAAGATAATGGACACAGTCTGTCAGGTCACAGTTCTATCAAGCAACTATCTGTATGTACTTCTGTTATTGATGACCAAATGTATATCTTATGTCATGACTTGTTTTTCTTACATACTTGAGCCATAGTCTTTAAAGTCTAAATCAGCTATAGAAAAGACTTGTCTGAACAATCATGTTAGCTGTTTTTCAGTGCTCCATATAAACAGTTGATCTGCTTGCTGCACAATGTTAGATAATATTTTTAGTAGCAATCTCTTTTTTTTCCACATCCCTGCCTCAACACAATTGATCATCAACTTATGTAACGAGTCTCTCCTTATTCATCATGACTACTGAGCCTGACAGGCCGCCCACAGACTTTCTCTTACCTGCCTTTTTAGCTATATTGTTTTTGAGGAATGATTATTTTATTTGCCTAAATTCCCTGACCTCATGCAGTGGGTCTGCTGGTATATGGTGCTACCTTTCCAGCAACAGAGCCACTGCCCCTGTCTTCCTAAGGCCATCACTCCCATGCTCATCCCCAGCATCTGGCAGAGATCAACTGAGAGTTATGCCCAAGTGCAATGACCCCTACCTACAGTGTTGCTCCACCCCCACCACCTTGGCAGCATCTGGGACACCTAAACCACTAATCTACCCTAGGTTATCTGGGCTGGAGTATGGGTCATGTACCTATCTGCCAAGACATTGGCTTATTTTTTCATAGCAATCTTTGCAAGTACTATGAGTATAAGGCTTCTGCTCAACCAGTATGATTCTGTTGTAGTATTTAGTTGGGACAGAAAAAAATAATTGATATCTGCAGAAAAGTCAACAGAACTTTCCTTGTCATCATCAGAGTCTTCCTAAAAATAACCATCTTCAGTGTCCTTTTCTTCTGATGTGAATAGCATGATCTTCACATTTAGATTGTGTTTCTTTTAATTATCCCTTTAACTAGTAGGGCTAAGAATTTATTAGCTTAAAATAGACATAAAATACTGCAGGACTTCTCCTCCCCAGCCTTTTTCTTTTCAGTGTGAAGCAGTTTTTATATCATTGGCCATGCATACTGAAAGAAGGAATCTAAGAGCCCTCCAGAAAATATTAAGCAATGATCACGGAACCTTATGTATCGGCTGTGGGGAAGGCAACAGGTACTAACAGACTTTTTGTTCAAATTGGCACCACTCATCTACCAAATGGTAGATTGCAGGTTCATCTACCTCCATCCTGTGTGAAGCCCTTTTACTTTACCTGTTTTTACTTTTAATCAAACTATAACTGTACCTACAGAGAGGAAATAGCATTTATACTTTCTTCTATAGCTGAAATAATGACATTATAGATTCAAATTAAAGTTAAAAAAAATCTCAATAAACAGAAAAAAAAGAATGATTGCCTTTTCAGAATGATAGCAAATGGATACCATTTCCATTAATTCCTGTTATGCTTTCAGAGGTATTCCCTTAATAAAGTCATCAAAGTACATTTACATTAGGCCAGTGGAGACTTTTGTACCTTTTTCATGAGATCAGATATTATATGCAAATTAGAAATCATTACTTGGTCTACATTCCATAATTTTAGCAAACACTTTACCCTAAATATGGACTCTGTTGATGGAAATGCTTTTCTTATGGCAGTTAGCTACAACATGATTGCTAGAGTCTCTTTCAGACTTTAGGGTATATACACAGATATTCTGCTTATTTGTCACAGTAAAGGACAGTGAAACATTGTTGCACATTTGTGAGTGGCAGTCATATTTTGTATTGTTATTGTTGGTAGACAGTCAACAGACAGATCATTGGAAAAGTCCTAATTCCAAAGTACCAGAGTTTGATGACTGTGTTGAATTTTTGTATGATAAGTGAGTGCATCCTTGTACATGTATGTCATTTGTGTTCTCCAGTCTGAAGGGTATGGTACGGTATGATATAGCAAGGCTTTGCTTAGAAGGCATCTCACCTGCATGATGATAACCAATAGTGTTTTTCCAAAGAGAAATGATATCAGCATGCATTCCCATACTGGAGAAGCAGTAGCTTTTTGTAGCTTTCCATAATGTTTCTGTCTGGCTAAATTTGTGTGTTTTGGTTCTGGTGATACAAGTTTATGGTGGATTGAAAGAAATCACAGCTCAGGGGCTGCATAACATTGCTTTTCTCTGCAAGTATTTTGCATGTTTTGTGTTCTCTTGCTACAGCACTTGTATATAGCATGAGAAACAAGTACACTTCCTTCATCTATTGATATTCATCATTAGATCATTGCTGCAGTAGCCTGAATATATGAAATGTAGCCATCCATGGCTTAGAGGACCGACCAGCTTAGAAAAATGTAGGGCACCTTCCACGTGTCATAACCTCTGTAAAACTTGATGAGAGAGGCTTAAAGACAGCACTTATGACACCAAATTCCCAAAGTCGTTTTGCTGGTGAAGTACCAACAAGTTTCACTGTCTGTTGTGGCTTCATGGGTTTCACTGGTTGTCTAGCACTTTTAAAAGGTGGATAGGTAAATACACAGTTGGGTCTCCCTACATTTTTTCCATGTTTTGTGAGTAAAAAGTAGAACCTTTCTATCAGAAGTTGTTACTGGTGGTTCAGTATAGTTTTTTTGGTGGTTGTCACTAAACAATTTTACCTCAAGCCTTTACCATTTTACTCAGTATGGACAAGCTTTATACTACTGCTCCGTTACCCACTTGTCATTCAGTTTTTTTGGTTGCATGATGAACCTGAGCCTAGACTTTTTGGATGTTTCCTCCCCAATCCACAAGAAGAAAATAGTTGTATAGCAGGATTTAGTCTTGATTCTGGCTTCCTCTTTGCCTCTGCCATTGGTGAGTGATACAGCTGGGGCAATAACAGGCTCCACTGACTACTCTGCAGTTTATTTCAGTCCCGGTGCCATTCCTTGGACAGCTGCTAAAGACAGAGAGACAGGTATGTCTTTTGTGGCTTTTCAGCTGTCCTCTTCTGGAAAAAGAGAGAACCACTCTCATCAGCATTAGAGGAGTGAGTGGAGGTCATTTCTTTGCATGGCTGCTTTGTGGAGTTTGATTTCCAGGGGAAAGGTCAGTTCTTCAGGGTGCTCATTTTCTGTAGGGTCTCCAAGGAAAAGGAAACATTTTTTTCTTCTACTGTGTCCCCATTAGTTATGGTAGACAAAGAGGTTTGGCTGGGTTTTCCTAAAGGTTTATTTAAAGCCTTTCAGTTATTACATCCGGAGTCTTCCCTTCATTTAAAAATGCTCCTCCTCTTTTTCAGATTCTGATACTCAGTTGGAGGGCCAGGAATTAGACATAAATTATGTATGTCATTTTCTAGTACATAGAATGGGGAATTTGACTCTGAGAAAAGTTTTTCTTCAGATTACCCACCTGAAGAGTTATCTTTTTCTGATACTATTGCCAGAAGTAATGAGTTAGTTCAATGGAAACAAAAGAAATATCAGTGCCCCAGAAAAAAAATATTATGATTTGATAAAGATGGATTTTCTTCAACTTGCAGCTGTTCCTCCTATTTTCCTGGCCTTGTTGGATGATTTTCTTGCAGTCAGAACTTTATCTAACAATTAGCCATCTGCCTCCCAGATAATCTGATAAATGATATAAGGTTCCCCAGACCCAGACATTTCTTTTTTACAACCCTGTGCCAGACCCTGTCATAATTATCTGTCAAATCCAGCTTCAGCCGGACATGTTATAGCAGCTAGCCCTATGCCATCTGACATGGATGGGGAAGCCTTTGATAGGTTTGGGAAGAGAGTTTATACTTATTTCACCTTATTCTTCAGAATATGGAATTGTCAGGCTCATTTATATAAATTTCTGATGGCTTCCTTTGACAATATACATCCTCCATCCTCAACCCCCTTTTTCACATTTTTCACATAGGGTTGGGTTGTCACTTCAGCAGTGACAAACATCTCAAGCCTAGGTTTACACCACCGGGTGGCTAGCCCTGTCACAGTAGTTCATTTGTATCACTCACTTGCAAACACACTCTCACCTATTGCCAATTTAGAGTGCCAATCAACCTACTGTATGTCTTTAGAATGTGGGCGGAAACCACAGCACCTGGAAAAACCCACATAACAGCAGGGAGACATGCAGACTCCAGACAGAAGGTACCACAGCCAAGAATCGAAAGGTGAGGTGAAAACACTAACCACTGCACCGCCGTGGCTACCCACTTCCTTTGACAATATGAGAAAGTTAATTCCTGACCTTTTTTCTTCAAATATTAAGACATATCTGAGTTTGTTAATCTCTTCTGTGCCTCATGTAAGTAAATACTCTTTGAAATATTATTATGATACTGCTAATGATCTTTCTAGAGCAGTCATTACTGGCTCACTGATGAGAAGATTTACCTGACTACCTTCTCAGATTTTGCAAGAGGATGTGAAAGCTGAGTTCCTGAATGTTCCTAGAGTTATTGTTTGTCTCCTTGAAAGAGTTAATGAAGGGGGAAAGTTAATTCAAGGGGCTTGATTTTTCAACTTTCCATTACAAAAATTTAATAGAAACTTTTCTTTCGGTTCAGGCAAACACCATAGTGATGTGATACATAAACAGATGGGAAGGGATTTTACCCCTTTTGCAGAGCAGCTGTGGTAGTCTAGAAACTAACAACTCAGCACTACATGTCACTACAGGCTATGTACATCCTTCAGAGTAGAATGCTGTGACAGACAAGATGCGCAGGACCAGGACAGACCACCATGAATGGAAATTGCACCAGGGTGGTTCCATAACTAATCCAGCTGTGGGGAGCTCTTCCAGTAGATATGTTCGCCTCCATTCACAACAAAAATTTAAAGAAATTCAGCTCAAGGACTCTTTGTACAAAGACCCAGAAGACAAATACCTTCTCATTCACATGATTTGGAATCCTTCTGTGTGTCTTTCTATTCTTTTCTCTGATAATCAGAACCTCTCAAAAGATAAAGAAGTGCTTTCCAATTATACATTTTGAAACTTCATTTTGGCTCAAGTAACATTACTTCTGTCTATTTTTATAAGTAGCCAAGGGCAATTATTACAAGCTTCCTCAAAGGGAGGATTTCATTCACACAACAGAGGAGCTCATTGATTCACCCCGACCATCAATTTCTTCTTCTCATTGTCTGGAAGAAAGAATTTTAATACATTTTAGCCATCTGTGTTCTGAGGATGTACAGCAGATATTACAGTCACTAGAAAATCATTAATGGCTAAGTGAAAAAGATTTTCTAGTTCATGTCAAAGCAAGAACAGGGCTTGTTTTACAATCAGCCTCCTCTGGCTCTGTAATTGTGTGAGTTATAGTACCTTGGATTTTCTTATTCTAATATCAAGATTTACTTCTTGACCATATCTGCTTGTCTGCCCATGGATACCCCTTTCTACCCTGCCTCAGGTGAAACAATTTTTGAAAAGGGTTGTACAAATGTGTCCATCTAAAAGGCAGGTGGCTCCTTCTTGGGATCTTATTTTTGTACAGGAGAAATGTACACTTTGTCCTTCTAAACATGCTGATGAGGCTGACGAAGTTATTATCTTGGAAAATGGTGTTACTCATTGGTCTGTCTTCTACAAGATGGGTATTAGGTGATTCATCCCTATTTCATCTTTCACAAAAACAGGGTCACTTTAAGAAGCATTTCCTCCATTAGGCGTATAGTGATTTTTGAGTTTACATTGAACCAAGCTATTTATCTCCCACTTTTATTTCCAGATCACATACTACTAATAATAATTATAATAATAATAATAATATAAATAATTCCACACACTCAGGATGTCCATGAGCAACTCAGATACTACATCAAAAGGACAAATGCCTTTGGGAATCCTAATCATCTATTTGCTATGAAGGTAAGGAAACAGGACAGTGTCAAAACATACAATTCCTAATTATTTCTCTCATGATGTTGATTTCTGTTATTCACACTATAACAATATACTTCCTGACAAAATCAGGACCCATTCTATAAGGGCTTGAGCTACTTCTGTTGATTTCCAGAAAGCAATGAACTCTAGAAATAGTCTAGAGGTAGCAAACTGGTTTTCTGTTCACAGATTTACTAAACCCTACAAGCTGGATTATTTCTCTAGGTCCTCAGCAGGCTTTGTTAGGACTTTTCTCCAAGGCCTTCTGGACTCTGATCCTTCTTCTTGCTCCCTTTCCTTCTAAGGCTGTTACAGTGCAGATGCCCCCCCCCCACACACACACACACACAGACTTCTGTTGTTGTTTCCTTATGTCAGGGTATGGGTTTTTTATCATTATTTTCTTCTCCTAGCACATATCTGTCTGGCAGGGCTTTAGCTTCCCTTAACCACTGCCTTAATACCACTCTCCTTGAGGTCTACTGTGATTAGAGTGCTTGGAAGGAGCCCTAAAGCTTTGGAAGTTGGCTGGTTACCTGATCCTTTTTGGGAAACATCCCATAGGCTACTACAAAAGTGATCTATTCAAGCATTTAGTGCTATGGTAAGTTTGCCTTCAAACTGTACCTTATGGTGAGTATTTTATATAAATTTAGTTTGTTTGTTTGTTGTCCTTAGCATCCAGTTGATAGTGGCACTGTCAAAGTTAATATGGGCAGCATGGATTTGTGTACATTAATGTATAAAGGTATGAAAGGGAGTCCCAGTCAATACATATTTAAAATGCATAATACCTTAGAAGAAAAGCTTAACATCTACATACGTAGCCATGCCTTCATGTCATAAATAAAATGGTATGTAGCAGAAGTGACCTAGATTTCTCATATATATATATATATATATATATATATATATATTTCAACAGTCTGTGCAATTACACTGGCTTCTTGACTCCATATTTAGTGGCAGTTCATAATATAGTTTCCATTAAATAATATTCTTCTATCTTCTGCTGATATTGGCATGCTGGGATAGGGATCTTTACTATGAGTAACTGATAAACTCATGAGCCTCTGTAAGCAACACTATAGCAGTGGGGCCTGCACCAATGCCACCACCTCTGGGACAGAAACACAAAACAACATAACATATAATTGTAATTTGAAAACATCTGTCTCCATACAGTTTAAGAGGTACTTTCAATTTCTTTTTTTATTTTATTAAATTCTTTCCTCTCCCGCAATAATCACTGAGTGCCCCCATATTGGACTTGGCCCATTCCTTCCCTAGCAGTGAGGCTCTCTGTCATTCAGACTAACTATGTTGAGTGCAAGCCACAGGTATTATTATCTTAGTTGATATCAGGATGTTTGTGGTTGCACTGCATCCCAGTAATGACAGCTTCTTTTGTATTTAGCCAAACCCACAGCCTGATTTGGGGAAAAATGTTACCCTCTTTACTGTAGTGACTGCAAATTCTACCTCCACAACTCTCCCACTTGCTCATTACATCTGCCATCATACTGTGAGTTGGTATGTTGAAAGCCTACCCCAAAATGCCCATCTTCCCTCCAAGGGTACACATTAAAGGTATGCATCTAGCTAAAACCTGTCTTTCCCCCTGGAAGGGCAGGCCCATGCTTACTTGCCTACACTTTCAAGTTCTCAAGCTGCTAATCAAAGTCACATTACCTAGGCCATAGTCAGGACTATATCCCTATATATGCAACAGATTGAGCCTCAGACAAAATTTCTTAATATAGGACACTTCTGAAAAATTCGTTTGTTTTTACTGCAGGTATTGTGGTGACATACTAATTACTAATTTAGGCTAACAAGGAACATTTTCCTTAGAAATATAAAATGATAGGGGTAAGTTCCTCCATGTAAATAATATTAGCTGCATGAGGAAGGATTAATGACGTGGAGATTCAAGCAGTATGCATTAGCACCAGGTAAACCGGACCATGATCCAAGTCCAGTAATCAAGAGAGAGAATACAGTATATCAAATCTAATATGGTCCTTTAAATTTGTGGATTATGATGGCATTGTGCTTCAGCTCCTCTCTGAATGGTATCCTAACTAGCAAACCTTTAACCTGAATGAACCCTTGCTTCACCAGCCTTTATTAAAGCCTGGCAACAAAAAAATACAATGCAATATCACAATGTTAAATGAAATTAAGCCATATATACTGACATTAAATAAATCTTGACATCAGGGAACTCCATTATTTTTCCATTTTAATTGTCTGAATCCCTCTTAGCAACAAATCATTGACCAACCCCTAATGTTTCTAAGTCCCATTGACCACTTGAAAGCACTATGTTACCAAAGTCAGTATTAACATTTTGCTTTTAATGTTTCTATACAACAGTGATTAATGAAAAAAAATGATTTTCATGCAAAGTAATGCAACACTCAGTGTCTGAAAATGAGCTAGCTTCTATGCCATAATATATGTCAGCAGCTCAAAATATTCTAGTAGTAACAATGACAAATCAGTAATGGCAAAGCAGATGTGCCTTACTCCTTGTCTAAAAAAACTGCCACCATTAAAGCCAAATTTGTATTCTTCCATGAGACATCATATTGATTTGTTATTTCCTGAGAAATAAATGTTTAAATTTGTAGAAAACAAATATAAGGAAAAATCAGGGAACAGTAAACTTCCATCCACCTTACTTCTTACTATAATGTCCATCACAGTCCTAGGTCAGAGCTAGATTCAAAGGGAACAAGTTAATCGCTTCATTCAAAATATTTACTACTACTTGAAGTAGGCACACTAAAGCCAGAAATGACAAGCATAGCAGTTTAAGACTAAGTACCTCATTTAAAAATGGAGAGCTTTTGATCCATACTGAACACACACCCTGATCACTGTTCACTATTTGCATCTATTCATTTTTTTCATTGACTCCTTATCAACATGTTCTGTCTCTATATTTGACTGTGTACAATAAATGTCTCAAGTACTTAGCATCTTGCATTCAATTGCTAGTGTTTTTTTCATAGTCGACCACCAGGAAAGAACATGGTGGTCCAATTTATAACACTCTAGATTTGAAGTGGCAGTACATTGAAAATCTGCAATGGTGTCAACAGCATTCATCTGTTTGTTAAGATCTAATTACAACTACAGGAAAGTAAATATTGTGGGAAGAAATAGCCAGGGAATTGTTATGGCGAGGCTTGTATAGGCCCTAGGGCTGATAGCCTAGTACCAACCTATGAACCTATGAGGAAAAGGATAAGAATATTGTCTGCATGTAAATTTATATAGGCCATAATCAACTGTCTCCTGTCATGGACAAAACATATAAAAAACAAGAAGTCCATAATTTTAATTGCTATTGGTTTTAGTGACTATGCAAGTAATCCCGGTCTGGTCCCACAACATAACTAAAAATTCCTACCCCTGTATGCAAAACAGAATCAGAATATTGAAGGACAAGGAAGAGATGATCAGAAGAAAACCACCTTTCAAGTTATTTTGCAGCTTCATTACTGAATATTGCTGGCTGGCACTAAGACTCTGCAATGCAGATAGTATGGGCACTATTCAAATCTTATCTCTGGCCTATTTACCTAGAAGGTAACCAGCTGGTTGGGGAAAATCATATCTGAGTAATACTTCCAGACAATTTGCCAGAATGAGGATGTAATGTTTTAGCCAACATTCAGAATGAAAATCAAATTATATGATAACTCTTTCAAAAGGATACCATCTTGTCTTGTTTTAGAAACAGATAAGCAATTTGACATCAGCTGGAATGGGGAATGTTTCCTTTTGTCATCCTTATATGTGTTAACGAATAATAAGAATTTTGATCATACAAGTAGAGTGAATGATTTATGTAATGCTTCAGGAAGATACCACCTCCTCAGTTTTAGAGACCTTGCACACTTATCTATTCCAAATTGTTTTTATTTTTATTTATTTTACATTTGTTGACTGGGCTAGTCCAACTAGATATATGCCCATTTTCAGTAGAGGCCCGGGGAGAAAAGCTCCAAAATTACATAGTTAAAGCATAATTTGATTTCAGTATGTTAAACTAAACCTAAATTAAGCAAAAAACAACAATATATTAGCAACAAATTTGAGAAAAACAGCTCCAATACATAGGTGTAGCCAGGTGAGAAAGAATACAAGACATTTTCACTGAGAACAAAATTTGACAATTTGTTTAGCCTAAAAACTTCTTAACTAAGCAGAATTACAACAGGATATCACTGAGAGGTAGATTAAGGAGATACATAGGGGTATGTCTGTTAACAAGTTGTTGACTGAAAGCCCTCAGAGAAGGGCATAACATATGAATCAGAGCTGGTAAGGAAAAAGGGAGTAGAAGTATTTTATTGAAACAAAGAGTTTAAGTACTTTTTGTTACTGGAAAAAAGTCACATACTTGCAGGGTGATACTGAAAAGTACAAAGGAATTTGGTAAAAGTAATAAGGACATAGAGGTGATAGACAAGAAAGAAAAGTATGTCAGTCAGGATTAATACAAGGGTATAGCCACTGGATTAGAAGGAAAGTTCTTAGCTGTTTCTTAAAAAGGGGTGTTGATGTAAGTGATGTAAGATTAGATGGAAGTTTGTTCCAGTTGGTTCCAACAAAATTAGGAAATAGGCAGTCCCCAGAGTTATTGTTGGATTTAATGGAGGCTACTAGTAACTTGCTTGCTGAATGCAGTGTTGTAAGATTTTTATAAGGTTTGATGATGTTACAGAGTATGGGAGAGTTTATTGGATGATATAAGATCTTATGGGTAATTATAAGTTGCTGAAGAAGAACCTGATTGTGTAATTCCAGCCATCCTAGTTGTTTAAGGTTTTGGCAGTGGTGGGTACGGAATGCGGAACCAGTAGCAAATCTAGCTATATTATTATATGCGGTTGATAGTTTGTTCAGATTGCTTTTGGAAAGGTTAGAATAGATGGGAGAGGTGTAGAGAAGGGTAGATATAAGGTGTGTTTGGGCAATAGTGGTCCTAGCTGAGGGAGTAAGAAAGGGTTTAAGCCTGTATAGGGAGCCAAGTTTTCTATTTACAGATTTAATGGTCAAATTCATGTGTGAGTGAAATTTAAGATTATTGTCAATTGTTACACACAAAAGTTTGGTGGTTGTGTCTGGTGCTATTATAGTTCCATTTTTGGATGTAACTGTGAAATAGATAGGGGAAGACTTTTGTGTAGGAGCAAACAATAATAACTTAGTTTTGTTAGGGTTGAGGAAGAGACGGCGGTTGTGGAACCAATTTTCAACTAAGGTAAAAACTTTTTGGGTATTGGTCTGCAGTTCGGTAGTGGAGTCAGCGGCACAGATTAGTGTTGAGTCATTGGCATATTGTAAGGTGGTGGTTAGGGGAAGGGAAACACTCAGATCATTAATAAAAATGGAAAAAAGGAGAGGTTCCAAGACTGATCCTTGTGGGACTCCCAGGGTGATGAGGAGTTGAGTGGATAAGCTACTTTCCCAGAGACCTGCTTGTTGTCTATTCTCTAGGTAGGATTTGAACCATTTGAGTGCTTGAGTATCAAGTGACAGTGATTTTAGTATATGTAACATTAACTGATGGTTAACCATGTCAAAGGCTTTGGAGAGGTCTAAGAAGAGTGCTGAGGAAAGTAGGTTGTTTTTATGATTCTTATTAATACAGTCAGTAAGGGTTAAGAGTGCAGTCGTGGTGCTATGAAAAGGCCTGAAACCATGTTGGCAGTCAGCTAGTAGGTGATTTTGGAGGACACGATCAAGTAATTGCTGATGGATACTTTTCTCTATAATTTTTGCTAGTGGAGAGAGGGCTATGGGACGGAAATTTGATAGATCTTTTGAGTTACCTCCCTTATGCAGTGGGATAATATGAGAGACTTTCCAGATGTCTGGGATAGTACCTTCCGTAATGGTTCTGTTTATTAGAATAGAAATAGGATGAGCAAGTACTTCAGCTGCCATCTGTAAATATTGCCATTAATGGTTTAGTAAACTCAACCTGTTGTGAGATATCAAAACTACATGAGTCACTGTTAACAGGAAAGTTGATATCAATTTCACCCCAAAGCCTGGATTCAGATGATAGTTAATTTCTGAAGTTAATCTCACAGCCTTCATTTCTTGGTACAAAGCTGCAAATGTTGTATTATTGCTGCAACATGACATTTTCAATAGATCTAGTCTCCTTAATGTCAAGATGCTGCTAGGTGAGAGATTATTTTCCTGTCCTTTCCTATGAACCTGAGGCAAAATTCAGAAACAAAAGGTCAACAAAAGTGTTCTTTTTCTCACTATTCCCAAACCTTGCTATGCAGGCATTCAAGGAAATATTCAAATAACAGTTGAATAAATTTCATACTATATGAGCAGCTGACATGGAATTTGACATGAGCTGATAAACAGCCCTCAGCTATCATCTTAAATTCTTCTTGAAGCCCTGGAGAATTTCTGAAAGAAATGACAAAAAAAAGAGAAAATCATCATTAATTTCCTACTGTGAAGATACACATGATGCTTAATTACAGTTTCAGGGGGCATTAGTCTGGCAAGATTGACATGTTCACTTAAACTGGAGATGACCTATAACATTAATGTAGATATTTCACTAAGAGTGGTAGTTCAATTTCTGGGAGTTACTTGGATACTCATTTAGTATTTCTGCAAGCATATATGGATTTGAGTTTTGCCTCAATGATGGAAGTAAGGGATTCCAATTATCAGAAGTTTGTACAATACAGAATGCATTTTTGTGTCTATTTCTAATGTTATTTTACGTGCAAGGTTCAAGAAGGTGGATCTCCATTCTCTATATGTACAGTACATCAGGTGACATTTGTGGACATGTAAAACAAATCAAAATATTCCTCTTGTTCGTATTAGGCTATTGCTCTTCCAATTTGGTGACAAAGAACATTGTTTGTCAAAAATGTAGCCCATGATATTGTGTGGTGCTTCCCTAGGATTTTTTTACAATGTATTTGCATGTCTGCTACTGGTGGTATACTGTAATGCAACAATATGTGGGTTGTTGCATACACATACAAACTATGTACTAAATGATATCCGCTATCTTATTAAATAACATGAAGTGGAGTAGTCCTCTTGAAGATGTTTGTCCATTACTTATCACTAGCAACATCGGAGAATATTACTTGTCATTGAGTTACAACCATGATGCTCTAGCTTTCTTCACCATGTGTTGTTGCCAAAGGACCATTTTTTTCTCATGTATGCACATTTACACAGATGAATTAATACAGCCTAGAGATGTTATATTTTATTGTCCAATAATGCCATACTTTGCACAGTTGAATAAAATAGTCTATTAAGCTATATAATTATCAACATAAGGAGACAGATGAGTTGTTTCATAGTAATGTAACATATCCATGAAAACAGTGCACCCAGAGAAATTTGTAGTAATGCAAAAATAAAGTGAAATATTTCTGTGTGCTATGTTTGTTTATTATTCCACAACATGGGGTATCAAGCAGCACAACTTACTTAAGAATGAAGACCAGGATGATGTGTATTGCTTCTGCTGTTATAATCATTCTTTGTGTGGCTGAACTTACACAGCTTCTATTTGTTAAGCTATTCTGCACCAGGTTGAAAAAAGAATAATCACTGGATGGTAATCTGATCTTTGTAGAGTAGAAGTCGCCCATGCTCTAGATGTGTATGCATTTATTCAATGGCTGATGTAAAATGCAGTTCAGATTTTATTATGCTCTGACTACTGTGACATTAGCATGCCACCAGATGATAAACTGTTCTGAATTTAGTTGAATTAGCAAAGCATTTAGCTCTTGCATGGTAGTAATTTACTGATTCAAGAAGCTGATCTGCTGTGTAAAATCATAGATTTAGTGTGAACAGCAAGCCAGTGTTACCCAAGTCAAGCTGGAATATTTTGCAATGTACATTATGATCATGAGAAAGCAACAAACATAATTTTGACATAATTTTGGGAAAGCTACTTCTGTGCATGTTTGAAATAATATAGTCTTCAGATACTGCGTTCTTTGTATATCTAAGTTAACATAGTGACCTTCTAAAGAATTTTCCTCACTGAGGAAATGCTTGTTTTAGGTATACAAACAAGCCTCTGGAAAAATAGGGAGAAAGAGGATACATTAAGCCGTCTGGGAGTTTGTCTGTCAGGAACTGACTTCAGGTATGAAAGAATAAGGGAACTTAGTTTATACACTATGTATTTATTTTATTTTTCCCTGTTTACCAAGAAAATGCAACTGCATTAGCAAAAAACTAATTAACTTCATTCAAAGTATAGATGGTGCAGCATTCAAGTTTTATATAATTGGCATAACAGTTAATTTATACAGTACTGATAAATATACTGTACAACAAAACATAATATAGTCAGTAAATGTGAAATGTATGTAAAATCATTCAGACTGTCTATGGCAGAGAGGTGAAGCTGTACATCCTTGAAATACAGAAAATGTATGTAACATGCAATTTTATAGTATGGAATCATTTAAAGTTGTCATGTACAGTTAAGAAAAAGTGATAATTTGTGGGAGATTTAAATTACTTGTAGAGGAGGGAAATCAGCAATGAGGTGGTAGGTAAGAAAGGGAATTCCAGCATTCAAGGTATGGAATTTACATCTTTAATTATGACTTGGATAAGCTCACAGCAACAGCAGATCCATACTCTAGTTAGGTGTTTTTATTTTTTTTTGGAAGAGTCTTACATTTCATTTTCTTCTAATCATTAGGTGGACAGCATTCCATCATTTTGCTCTGTGAAATGAGCAGAGGGCACTGCCATGATATTTTAGAACTTGGAGCTTTGCCAATAATGTAGGCACTCATTCTTGAAATTAATTTCCAAGATATTTCAGATATGCCCATCAAAGCTTCAGATTCCCCACTTTATTCCATATATGTCTGTGAATGCACACGCACATGCACACACACACACACACACACACACACACACACACACACACACACACACACACACACACACACACACACACACACTTTGTGACATGTCTAAGTCCAGCCAGCATCAAACATGGACAAGAACAGTGATACCATTTGCCGAGGGCCTTAAGTTCAAAAGTTCTTAAGCTCTGAATAAGGTAATTGCTATGAAGTTCACCAAAATGTACAGGCACGTTACACAGTACATAGTGGTAGGAAGCTAACTGCCACATAGTGTAGAGTTTTCAACCATATAACAGGTGAACATTTGTGATCACACACCTAGTTCCCCAGGCTGTTTTTAAAGAGTAGTTTAGTCCAGAAATAGGGGATATGTTGGGTTAAGTTACCTGTCATGCCATCTGGCATTAATATGGCAATATAAGTTTAGGGCTCTAAACATTATGTCAATTTTCTCACTGGTATTATTTAGGTGAAGAAGTTCAAACAGCACTGGCCATTCATACAATGGAAGGCTGAGCACAGAATGACCTTTAATAGCCTATGCAAGACTGAGTAGGAGGAACAAATCATTTATTGTATCAGAACAGCTAAGGATCCCAAGACCAGAAATACTTTTGCTGAGGAAAAGCTGAGGTCCCTTGAGTTGATTTAGGTGCCTAGTAAGGCACTTGTTGAAGAGGACATTTTATTCAATGATGGACATATTAAGGGAGGAATAAAGTAGGTCTACAAATTCTTTGCATCTTAGGGCATACCATGAGGTGTAGGTTGGGCATGGATGAAGAATCCTTTTCATTTTTAACCATGACAGGGACAGAGAGAACAAAGGAGAGTTTGTTATCAACATCAGTACCTGAGTCTATGATAGCTGTGAAATGGTACCTATATGGCATGCAGTGGGTCTGCACTCTGCAATATTTACTACAGGAAATTATGTGACATTTTTTGACATTGTGGGTAAACCCTTGACTAAGACACCAGGCATTTCATTTGGTCCAAGCATATGAGCATTTATACCACTTGCTTGTAGTTAATAGCAGACTTTGTTAGCCACTGTCTCACTGTATAAGCTTTTAAGACAGAGATGCATTTGCCAATGAAGAGGGGTCCCGGTGGAATGCCCTGCTGGAAATCACTAGTGATGCTTTCCTGTCTAGAGCAAATATCACTAACATTAATGATACATGTTCTGTCAGATATCCACTTGCCTGTCCAACAGCCGATGCATAGCTTATTGTTGATCTGGGAGAGTCTGCTAATAATCTGTGTATGGGGAAGGTACTGAAAGCATGTAAAGGTACACGCAGGCACTACGGGCTACAGATTCCTTATTCTTGGCTTCAGTAGCCATTTTGAATAGCTACCAAGTAGAGGCAATATGATATGCCTTTCAAAAACAAAAAAAAAAAAAAAAAAAAAAACAGGAAAACCAACAGCACAGACTACCAGACCACTGTAGGCTATTGTAAAGTAAAATGCTGTTGAAAATGCAAGGGCACACAAATAAAAAAATGCACCAAAATGAGGCTATGTCTTTCACAAAGACAAAGTGGCATGATCAAAGGGATGTAATGCCAACTATATCATTGTTTATTATTTCAGCTATATTAAATATCACAGTCTTATAAATAGTACCAGTGAAAATAATAGGCCTGTAACTCCTAGTAGCAGTAAAGGGACCACCTATATGCTAGGGCTACATAACAGCAGTTCTCCAAGTCTTTGAAATTTATCCAGAGCAGAGACTCGTAATGACGTGTTTATGATGGAGATTTTCTATGATGAGCTTAATCTCAGTAGATACCCAGGATATGACTCACTGTACTGGTATTTTTAATCTTAGAAAGTGTCAGAAGAAATTGGTCCTAGGCAGAATGTGATAGGAAATAGGAGCAGAATAGAGTGCAACTGGGGACAGAATATCAGCAATAGCAGTGATAAGTGCTATTAACCAGGTTCTGACCAGCTACGGGGGACATGGCAATTACCGTTAATATCTCAGTCTGATTCTTGGACCCAATTACTGTGCAAGAGTGACACAATACTGGAAAGTAAAATTTAGTTCAAAGGAACTGTGATCTTACAGAGTCATTTTGATACCAGATTTTCTACCACACATTATTGTATAGTGTTCCTAAAATGGGTAAGTCATTGATTGCAACTTTAAGATGGAGCAAATCTATAGATCAGGTGCTGATGGATACTACCTCTTATTATTAGAAGATTATGGCATAAAAAAACATTCTAATGTTTTGTATTTGGGACAGTGATGAGGATACAAACATTTAATATGCCCTTTCTGGATCTTATACATCTATCCTGTCATATTTAGCAAAAAACAAAGGCCTCTAAAACTGACTAGGAAACCAAATAATGTGATAAGTAAGGCAGATTAGGTAAAAACACACTGGTTCCACACGGCTGAATAAAAGTCACAAGATAATTTATTCCAAGGAAAACAAGTAAGCGCTTTCACGGATATCATCCGCTTCATCAGACTGGAATAAGAAATGACATTGAAAACTTGCTTATATACATTCAAATAAGCCAATCAAATGGGCTGATAACTTAATTGCGTATTTAATCTCTAAAATGCTGTAACACATTAAAAAACTGTATAGTTACATATTTCTTATTAATAATTCGCTGCTATAATGCTACTGAATTTTAGCTTAATTCTTATCTATGCTGCTATTACTACTATTTTAATGTATTAGCACTGTATATTAAGAGCCAGGTTTTTACCTATCCTGACATCTTTGTCAATATTTTATCATGTGGTTTCTGCCTATTAGTTTTTAGCAAAGGAAGGGTTCCACAGATTTTTTTTAAGATACAGCTGTTTAAGTGAATAAAAAATAAACATAACTTGTTTTTAAAGTTTAAAATTCAAAGTTGTGGAATACTGAGATCAAAAGAGTGAATTATGTTGAGGATAATCCTTGGTCAACACAGTAGCAGTGAACTACTGTAGTGCATGCAGAAAATCACAGGAAAACATCATCAGCAAACAATAATGATGCAACACTCACATCACCATAACTGGTAATCTCAATTCTTGTGGTGAAATCTGACATCCTATGCATGAAACTCATAAACTAGAGACAAGTCACATCATTAATAGACACTACAATTACCCCAGATAAATTTAACTTAATGCTGAGAATGTGAACCAAGTCTTGCCCCATAAATACCTGGAATGAATAGCAATCAGTGGGGATTCTGTAACACCAGACTGTTGTAGAACCTCCTACAAGAAAGTTCAGGTTACGTAGTTATGTCTCTTATATCAGGTCAAAAAAATTCATATAGACAGCAGTTCCAAACCTATTCTGAATCTGAGAACAAATAGTAAACTGACTCTTCCATGGTCAAGAATTAATCTGAGTTGATCCTACTGAACCGAATGCTCATCTGTCAGACACTAACTTCTTTTCATCATGCTGGTGTAGGCTTTCTCTAAAAGTGGAAAATGGGCCTTGGCTCTTCTTTCAAAATAGGACTGCTACCCAGTCTTGCTTATATAGTGCAACTTTTACAGATTTCCCTTTAACATCAAGGGTTAGCTACAAATGCTGCAACAACATCAAATTACTTCAGCAAATCTTATTTATACCTGGGGCCTTGGATATGAGAGCTGTTTAATCAACACAATTACCCTTGACACAGAAGTGCATCCTAGCTGTTTCTGGAAATACTACACATGGATGTAGGATTTCCTCTAGTTTTTCTTCTACCTCGCAAACGTCTGTTCAGCTGATGTCATTTTTTCTCTTCTATGGTTGAAAACAAGTTAAGCAATATTGTCCTGGTCCACTTCAATAAACACCCAACAACTAATGACATTTGACGACCTTTATTGATCTTCCATACAAATGATTGTTGACCAATAATTATAAATTTCACCAAAAACATGCCACAGGTAAAATAACATCCATGAAAGAAAATATAAAATAACCATAAGGCAGCGTAACCATTCACCCCTACTTGCTCACTTATCTTTGCACTAACAAGGCAGCATTACCCCACTCACCTTCAATTTATTGAATTTCACCACCATCCAAATAAGCAGCTCTGCTTGCTTATTAACTTATCCAACAGAGAAACTGCTCACTTTCCTTTCCAACTTATTAAATTGCACATCCAACATCAGAGGGGGAACAGAAGAGGGAAAGCCTGCCCTTCTTCTCTGCCCACCACCCTGATCAGGCTGTTTCCCCTCTCTCTGACCACTTCCAACAACCTAACCACCATTAAGGTATTAACCAAACATTATTCGGTGTACCCCATCCTCTCTAACTAAGCTGGATCTAATATATTGAATTACACATCCAACCAAATAAGCAGCGCCCTTACCACCGCTCACTTATTTTATTATTAAGCAGCTTCCAGCTGCTCACTTTCCTTTCCCATCTCTTAGCTGAAATTAAACCCCAATCTCTCTACAATGCTAAAGTGACAAACCATAACCTCATAACCTAACATAACCTCTGTATATTGGGTAAACTCTCCTTACCTAACCACCAATAGCAACTTCACAATGATTCCCATGTCATTACCTACCAAATGCACCACCAAACATTAAATCCACTCCAGAGGAAAACCGCACAAGTACAATGTACCTCCAAAACTCTAAGCCTAATGCACCCGACACAAAACAAAGTCAATGACATGCCATCATGCCTAAATACAGCCTCTCCTTAAACACTTCTTCCCAAAGCCATGGCCTCAAGCTCAATGCCAGAAAGTGCATTGTCATCCCCTTTGGTAAAAACTTTGTACCCATGAGCTACTACATAGGTGGTAGTCTACTTAACACTGAAAGTGTGATAAGAGACCTTGGGACACAGGTGGACAGTTGTCTCTCCTTTGATAATCACATCACCACAGTAGTCAGGAAATCCTTCTATGTGGCACACCTCATCACAAAAGGTTTCTCATCCAGGAAAAAAGAGGTCATTGTTCCCCTCTACTCATCACTCATTAGACCCATTATAGAGTACAATGCCCCTTTTGGTATGTACCTCACAAAACATCTACAACAACTGGAAAGGCCACAGAAATACCTCACAAAGAGGATTACTGGCCTCAAACAGATGCCCGACGCAGACTGTCTAAAAAAACTCCAGCATTACTCCATCACATATCGCCTACTCAGAGGGGATCTCTGCCTAACATACAAAGCTATGTCAAACCCAGAGCTGTTGAATATGCTCCACTTAAAGAAATCCCAATGCCTCTGAGCTGCATGCTCTAGGGACCTAAACCTTGTCACCACAATAAACAGAATATGCTGGAGGGATAGATTCCTGTCCCAGAGACTTCACATACTCTGGAACAAACTGCCTATCTATATCAAACAAAGCTGCTCATTAGCACTCTTCAAGAAAAATCTTGATGATTGGATGAGAAATAGGAAATTCACCCCAGGGATCACCTATGTGGCTCTGCTCGACAGGGACACAGGAAAATAATTTTCTTGGGTGGCAAAAGCCAGGGTACCTTTTTGGCTAGGCATGTATAAGCCCAAGGGCCGATAGCCTAGTACCTACCTATGAACCTATGTGACTTACAACTTCCTATCAGTGCAAGGGAAAGAATATCAACCCAACTAAATAAGCCTACCCATCCCCATCCCTACCAAATGCACCACCAAACACGAAATCCACTCCAGACGAAAACTCAAGTACAATGTACCACCAAAACTCTAAGCCCAATGTCTCCCGACACAAAACAAACTCAATTACATGCCATCATGCCTAACTACAGCCCCTCATTCCCCACAATTGATACATTCATTGCTAAAATCAGATTTCCTTTTATAATGGATCACTTACCCATTAAACCTGCCATCATACCCACTATCCATTATAAGGCAAGAAGCATTTGGCAAGCAAAGCTTCCCCTGTTAATGACATCAATACATCCCTGAAAGAATAACCACACGACTTGTAGGCCAATGACTCTCCATATACCAACTCCAACCCTTGCACCCAGCTTACCTTGACAATAAATCTAAAAACCAAAACGGCAAGCAAACTGAGAATAAAGAAGAAACAAAAAAACCAGCGAGCGACCTTAAAAAAAAAATTCTTTACTGAAGTGAAAACCTTTTTCGACAAGCCCAGTGCTTGCCTTCTTCAAAGGATAAAAAATATATAATGTGATTGAAACTTGTTTTTTTTTTTGTTTGAAGAAAACAAAACAACACTCACCTCTCTAATAATATTTTAAAAATTAATTCTGGTTCTCTTTGTTATCGTTATTTTTATTTATTGGCTCTGATTAATGATATAACCACCTCTCATAAAAGTGAATCCATCTTGGTGGACAGTTCGTAACTATGATGGTGGTGTGTCTAGACAACGAACAACAAGGTAACAACAATAACTGTACTGGTATTAAACCAGTTTGGCTAAATAACTTGTTTTGTTTAACTGATACAGTTAATTCAAACTTACCAGCTAGTACAAGCCAAGACCTACTGATTAACAGTGGGAATAATCCGACTAATGAGAGCATTGCTTGTAAATTAAAAGAATTTGATGCCTGTCTCATTTGGAGCTAGTTGCACTATTTGATAATCAAGGCTTGGAACTATTGTCTGTGTTTATTAAACACTATAACTGTTGGATAGATGAATTATCCCAACATATGGTATTGTTAAATAACTCTATTACTTCTGATATCAACAAAGTTAAAAAATTGAGTAGGGACTCGAAGCATATAGAACTGGTGTGGCATATCCTAAAAGCCACCAAATGGACACAGGTTTGGAAGCGGGGACTTTTTCAGTTTTCTAATATACCAATTCTGTAAACACAATGTAACAAGCGCCTTTCGAGTCTTATGATACTACAACACAGGCATGATGTTATATTATACATTGTTGTGGGAGAGGCTTGAGCGTAATCTCAATAATGTATAAACTAACACATACGCTCAGAGATTAGCAGAGACAAAAACAAACAAAATTCCATTCTCTTCTTCTTCTTCTTCTTTTTAGGCACCAGACCCCAGAACAACAATAAAATACAACAGATTGTTCTCTAAGGGGTTTAGTTTGTACCATCTAAATTTATCAATACAGTGAACACAATTTTAGATGTTCATCCTGTGTTAGAGATGTTTGAGAGATGTTGTGAACTAGATCTTTATTCATTGAGAATAAATGATAGATTCTATTCTCCAGAAATATGTTTTGAAAGAGGCACAGATTTGCAAGACTCCTGGTCCTATTTTGAAAAGCATTAGTAAGATCACCTTTGACACAGATATGAACTTCATTACAATAGATGTCAAGGACTTATACAGTAGTATACCCAGGGATATAGCTTTAGAAAATGGTTAGCCTCATGATGAAGAAACAACATGCTCCAGCGATGGAGATGGACAACACTTAACACTTGGGATTTGTGTGTGTGCAACAATTTTACAATTTGGATGTATGGTTACAAAAGATCTCCCACAATTGTTTTTTACCTAAGATACATCGTAATAAGAAGATATATTCTAACTTTTTCTTGCTTTTTACCAGTTGTCATTTTTTTCAAAAAAAAAGATTGTAAGGGACATTTAAATTGAATTGTAACACAACATATGTGGTATACTTGGCAAGATGTAAATCATGCCCAGCCTTCTTTTAAATTAATTGGTTAATTGACTAATTGTGTAATTTTACCTTGACAATAGACAATGTCTACTAATCTTCACACTATCAAACCTACCCTTCCAGCATATGAACCACCATCTAAAAGTCAGTAAATTAATAATCCTATCACACATGTAAATGTAGAAATTACAACTAAATCCTCCTTAACCAACTGAAGTGTCCCACTCTGTCACCCATGAAAATGTAAAATTACAACGAAATCCTCCTTGCCAATTGAAGTGACCTGCCCTGTTTACAAGCCTGAACCAAATTACTCAATGACCAGTCCCACCAGTCTCCTACCCCTTGGTAGCTGTCAAGCAATTTGACCAAGCTAACAGTTCTACCATATACTTTACTTATTTAAAAAAAAAATCCTGAAACAAGTGTGTAGTCCTGCTATCCCAGCCTGACAAACCAGCAACACATACCACTGGCATGTCAACCAAGTGAAAATGGGCCATATTCCCTCCGCCTTGCACTACTGAAACTGTGATACCTGCTAAACTGAAACCAACTCCCAAGTCCTGCATCCCTTGGATTTCCCCTTTAAAACTTTCCTTCAACAAGTTATCTTATATACAGTAATGAATCATCCCTAAATATCTGCTAGGTGGCACAAAACCAAGCCCTCATCTCTTCAGCCTAGCCACAGGAGCCCTAGTTCCTACATATCCCCAAGCCTTACCTACCTGTAATGCCCATCAAAACCCTACCTACTCTTAGAAGATGCACATGTAAAATTACAGCTAAATCCTCCTTGCCACTCTAAATGAAAACCCCACAAGTACAATGTACCACCATAACTCTAAGCTTAATGTCACCCTACACAAAATAAAGTCAATGACATGCCATCCTGCCTAACTACAGTCCCTCCCTAAACACATCTCCCCAAAGCCATGGCCTCAAGCTCAATGCCAAAAAGTGCATTGTCTGCTCAACAGGGGCACAGGAAAATAATTTTCTTGGATGGCAAAAGCCAGGGTACATTTTTGGCTAAGCTTGTATAAGCCCTAGGGCTGATAGCCTAGTACCTAACTATGAATCTATGTTACTTACAACTTCCTATCAGCGCAAAGAAAAGAATATCAACCCAACTAAATAAGCCTACCCATCCCCATCCCTACTCCACCCGGCCTTCCTAAGCACTTCTTCCCTTTGTAAGATACAGATAGTCCTATGTATTGTCCCCCATACTATATGTTTCAATAGAAAATCCCTAAAAAAAAAACATCTATTATCCATGTAATAAAACAGCCTAGACAATTAACCAACTCGCCTTCCCCATCTGTCACCTATACCGCTGAATACCTACCCACACACTTTACATAAAAGCATGAAACCTACACGTTACCCACAAGCATAGCACAGTTCCACCCCTTTTACCTTAATATCAACAAGGCAAGGCCATATCCTACTGCGACAAAACCACCACGCACTACATAAAACCTAACATGTAAGGAAACTTAATACCCAGAGTTCTCCTCACATGTAGGCAGTAAGCCATTAATGCCTCAAACCTTACCTTTTGTTTAAAATACTAATACCATCAGACTAACCCGATCCACATCAATGAATTCACATGTCCTTGTACTCCCTCGTAAACCCAAATTCACATGTCCCCATACTTCCATGCAAACCCTTCACCAGTAAAAGCAAAAGGTCTGGATCATAGGATCATAGGAGATTACTAGGCTACTAGCCCTCAAGTCCCCTATAAGCCTAGCCAAGAGGTTAGCCCATGCTTAGACAAATCCACACCCAATGCCTTGCCCAGCAGAGACATGTGCAAAATCCCAGGGGTATACTCTCTGTTTCCCATCCAGTCATCCAGATTGTGCTCAAAAAGTGGTAAAGAGGTACTCCGCTTGATGTGGAGAGAAAGTCCACTCAACAGATGAAGGAGTTCCCAGGACACAAAACCACCCCACCAACAAGTCCCGCCAATGACATAGATCAGGGTGAGGCCACATGTGCAGGCCACTTGAGTGGAGCTTGACCTGTGGATATGCAGCAGTCCCACCAATGTGGGGTCCAAGGTGAGGTCTGAAGTCGGTACATTTGTTCATGAGGAGACTCTACCTACCATACCCGTCCCAGCATTACCAAAGGTATAAGTGTCCAATAAGAAGCATGCAAGTAGTAGTAGCACTTGCCCCCCCAAAAAGCCAACATTCTCATTTGACGACTCCTACTCACAAAATACAGCACCCACCAATCTCCTTCATAAGTCATGTTTACCAGCACTGTGACCCCCCCATGACCCTCAATGAAAGATGGAAGAGAAATAAAAAAACACCACACAACACAGGGACTAACATGATGTAACATTAACCAATTAAAATGAGAAGTGATATACTGAGTTTATTAACCTACACAATCATAAAATGCATAACAAATGGAAACACTGCAAAGCCTACAGCATTGTCTCCTCCTGGTCATCCAAACACAGTCTCCATCATATCCATGGTAACAAATTTTGGGGTCATCTTCTCCTGCCAATCAGCCACCAGCTGCCTTTGTTCCTTAGAAGCCAGCTTCTTCTGCAGTCTGGGATGCCTTGGGTTCTACTGCTGCTGCACCATCCCTCTCTGCTTTACCATCTGCAAAAGAAATGAAAACTTCAGTACCGAGTTGGACAGTGAACAAAGCCGGGAATGCTGTGACACTACCCCTCATGAGGAAACTCTGGACTCCCCATAACCAATCCCCAACCCAGATTCTCCTCCCCCAACCAACTTAATCACTTGTTCCCACAATACCCCAAACTGCACCCACTCTGACATCCCTTAATGAGCACCAAAATTAAGATTAGCTTCTAACTCATTGTGTACTGCTCCAGTAACTGCAACATCTATCTCAGTGGAATCCATTACCTTTCAAATCCACATTCTACAGACCACCAACCGTTGACCATTCTGCACTCAGCCATCTGTTTTAGTAACCATACAGCAGCTACAGTAACTCACCTCCTTTATCCTCAAATACTTGGCGCCACTATGTCCCAGAAACAAATCTTGTCCTAGCCTTCAGACCCAAATCGGAAAATAGTATTATGTTATTATTACCTGACCAAAACCGTTCACCCTCCCTCATTTATCAAATGACCCAGACATTGTAGTCATATCAATACTTAAATCACTTTGCCATGATAAGATTCCTTAAATATAATGCAAGGAAATGTTTTTCCAAATAACTAAACCTTTCCAGACATACAGCTAAAGTGTGGGCCACCTGGAAGCAACATCAAAACCTCACACAATTCACACAGTTCAAGATGTCTAGAAAAAAGACCACAAGAACAGACCACCAAAAACAGTCCAAAGCAATATAGTTAAGACAACGGCTACTACTACACAGCACATGCATCATGCACAGCCTTCACACAGAGTGCTCTATAGCCCACAAAATCACTCAATCTTGTCAGAACTACCGCAAAAGATGCAAAACCAAAAATCTTCCGGTGGAGATGCTGTTCGCTCACTCTCTGTTCACTTTCTGTCACTTGCAAGCCCGCAAACTGCCCACAATGGCCACCTCCAACCCTTGTACCCCCACAAAGACCCAACTCAAAGCCCACGGACACCTGACAAACAAGTCAAAACCTCCAAAGAGGAAAAGCATGCCGGAAACCATGTCAGCCATACCAAATGAACCAAACCCCCTTTTTTCTTTTCTTTTTCTTCTTTTCTTCTTTTTTGAACTGCTGCCAAAGAGTAAAGCAGCAAAACACACTGCCCCCACAACCACCGGCTACACCTTGTGCATGCGCAGCCAATGGCCACCA
Source organism: Protopterus annectens (assembly GCF_019279795.1). Lineage (NCBI taxonomy): Eukaryota > Metazoa > Chordata > Ceratodontiformes > Protopteridae > Protopterus > Protopterus annectens. The sequence continues at coordinate 213,163,824 of NC_056729.1, read as the reverse complement.
CTCTCTTGGCTGTGGACTAACCCCTTTCCCTTGAAAGCCCATGTAACGGCCATGGAGCCCCTTCTCCACACTGTGGAGAACCAATGTGAAACCCACTGCCACAGAGCAACCCAACCCAAGAAAGACAAAGACAACCACATCCACCTACCTTGCCATCAAAAACAGCCCAAGTCACCAGTAACTGCCATGTCAATCAACTCAAGCCAGAGCATCAAAAGTCAAAACAAGTAAAAGTCAAAAAACACAAAACTGATCACTCTTTCAGCCCCAACCACCGATTGCAATTCAGCTACATTATTAATACATCCAGTCAAATATCTTGAATATATCTTAAATGAAAAAACAGACATGTGCAGCATGTGCACATGCAAGAGAAACCACTGAGCCCCCCATCAGGCCCTGCCACACAGCTACAAATGGCAAAATATGCATCACATACTCTGCAGCCACTGATTACAACCCAACCGTGCAACCTGTTACATATCTCCAACTAAACCTCTGAATATGTTCCAATTCAGGTAGTAGACAAAAGCAGCATGTGCAGAACAGGCCACTGCACCCCAGATCATGCCTCACCAAGAATCTACAACTGTCAAAACATATGCCGTACTCTGCCGGATATATTCGCTAAGATAATTTGCGTCATCGAACAGGCTCCATTTAAATAGATAAATTCATCACCAGTGAAACACAGTTGCAAAGAAGCATTGGAACCACACACAATAAATCAGATGTTTGCTGACTACACACCATGCAGCACTTGTAGGAAGCACATGCAACTCCATTTTCTATTTCCTTTTTTGTTTTTTTTCCTTTCCTTCATTTTCTCAGCTAAAACACCCAACTCAAGAACTCTTGACTTATCCTGCGAGTGCCTCCCACCGATGAATCCAACCATGACAAGCTGAGAGCCTCAACTCTCTGCACCATCTGCCAATCCCCCCATAGATAACACACAACTGCGTATACAGCACCCTTTATTCCTGAAAGCCAACGTACGTCCTCAGCTAGTAACTCAGCTCCTCACATCATCCCAGCAATTTGCCTGACAACAACAAACCATGAAGAAGAAACAAAAACTGTGAAACCTAGACAGCAGAAAAGCACTGTCACCCAGCCTCTATGCGCGAATGACAGGAGGCAATTCCACTGTCACTTCTAAAGCACGCCAAACCCTTCCAACTGCCACAGCCTCACTGATCATGTGGCAGACACAGTCAATACCCTAGGACAACTCCCACTTTCACCACATACGCAGGACAGAGAGCAGGAAAACAGCAACTGCACATCATCATACGCTGACTTCGAGAGGTATGCGACTCCTGCCTCTCTCCCATTCCACCCCATCAACGCACTCCTCAGAAACTACACAATCAATGAACCTGCACCATCAAAACACAGCACCTGGTACCACAAACCACAACCCAATCCTGGCAAGTATACACTCATGTTTATTTGAGCTTCCATGGAGCCACAATGTATTTTGAGTCACGTAATGACTTAGCTTAAGGTTACCACAATAAGGGTCTCCCTTCTACAAAACTCAAAACATGCCAAAGACAAGAAGGCACATACAAGAAAAAAGTACAAGTCAAGCCACCCAAACCATGGCAAATCATGCAATCTACCATTAATCCCAGCCTACCTGCCCTCTTGGGCTACCTGCAGGTCATCTGGGATATGACCTTGCCTTAGCAAGTTCGCACCAAAAATGTGACCCCTGCATTAGTTACGCTTGACAAAACTCCCTAAGTTCCTCCCTACCCTTACCTCATTTCCTGCTAAAGCTCCCTCCATCCCATTTAACCCTATCCTCCCCTTGTTCTCTTAATTTCTGCTAATCTATGTATCTAGCCCCATTTGATGATGTCCCAGGAGAAAATGGTCTGTTCCAAACCTCATTCTGTCTTCCTATCCTGAGTCATTGGATGGTTTGTAAATCTAGTTTGTGACTTTCCGAAAGTCATTTGGCATAGTGTCACCAAATGTATACAATACTCAAGTTCTTGTTTTATCAGGTATTACAGCTGCTGCCTTTCTGTTTCGTCAGTACTTTTTGGACAAGTGTGGAACTCCCCCTTGCTATAACTGCCTTGAGTTCCTAATTTCTTTACAGAGATTTGCTTCTCTCACTGCTGGTATCCTCCAGCTAGTCTTGGTGTTAATTTCATAACAAGTCTCAACCAGATTACTGATACCTTGTCAACATATACTTAGGCTGTATTCAGGTAAACCTTTATATCAATGCAATTTAAACATATTTATGAATGTTACATAAATGAATAGAATACCTTCAACGATATCATATGGTACCATTTTAAGAATGACCTTAGGTGAGGGTGTTTTTATATTAGACGTTTATAAGACAAGACAGCATAATTTTCCTTGATTTTCTTCTAAATGGCATGCAGTTTTAAATCATCTGATCACCGTTGTGGCACTTAGTTTAATCTTTTATAAAAGAATCTGTCTCAGTAGAGACAGCAGCCTTTCAAGCAACATGGTTATAGATATGCAGATGGCTATAAAATTATAGCCATTTATCTCTACTTTAGTTTTGATGTATTATGCCTGTCCTGTGATCAGTTACAACAGTTACCTCCCAAAAGCGTTTGACCATGTACTGTAATTATAGTCTCACAAAGGCTGATACTGCATGGAAGTTGGTCTGTAGAGTACAATTCATTTCCAGGCTTCAGATCATAGATAAATGGCACCTGCCTATGAAATGAGAATGTTCATATCAATAACAAAACAACTGCATTCTTGTTTTGTGAACAATATATATTTTGGACTATGTTCTAGTTTAAAGACTGTCTAACTGTTCTAATTGGATTGCTTAAAAGACAAGAGTAACATTTCAGCACGCATTCCACAACTTTCTGCCAATGCCTCATTGCAAAAATAAAAGTTCATTTCATTTTCTTGGACCACGTTTCTGAACACTATTTGAAGCTATTGGGAGAAAAAAAAAAACAATTCCATTATTCATGAAACGTATCCTTTGTTTTCATGTACAGATAATATTAAATTAAAAAAATAAATACATAAAAAAAACCTTCTTTTACTATTTGTTCTATTGTTCTCTCACGCTTCCTCTCTCCTAGTCCTCCCCCTTGCTGCCTTGCTGTCTTGATTATTCTTATTTGCATTGCCTTGTTCACACCATTCACTCAGTGAATTAATTAATTTTAATGTGGTAATTTTCAAATGAGGAACACTAATATATTAGTGAGCAAATTATTATTTTTGGTATGGAGCTCCAGTGTTGGTAGTATCTCTGTTACAACCTGATTCATGTTACATGTAGCAGATGTAGATTACAAACCAAAACATGGCCATTAAGTAACAATGGGAAAGTAGCAGCTATCATGAGGGTAGAATATAAACAGCATCTGTCACACTCATTAAATGGAGTCCACAATGTGCTATAAAGAAACTGCTAGGCTATGAGTTTGGATGCTGATTGCTATGTAACAGAATCAAGAACGTGTGCTATATAAGTTAATATTTGGACAGAAATAGATGCTCTTCAATATAGTGACATGCAATGATAATTGTATTTTTCATGTTACCTAACTAAAACTTTCAAAGTAAATGATCTCTAACCAAATGTTTATTTAATCCCAAAGATAAAAATGAATAGAAACAAAAACTGAAATATAATGTTCAACGATTTAATGGCTCACGTTAGGGTGTTTTTCTTGGCAGTCACCTCTTTCACAGAGTGCAGTCATTATATACCAATACTATGAGTTTGTTATGCATAGATTGGCAAAATTCTAACACTGCAACCTTATGTTTACAAAATTCAGTGTAAGCTTTTATGTGAGGTAGCATAACAGAATGTCAGAGAAGCTCTTCAAAGCTCTATTCTTGAAACTTTATTGAACAGAAGTCAAGTTTATCTGAAAACCTTAGGTCTGGCAAAACATTAAAAAAATCTAAGATCACCAAATTAACATAAATTATCCCAATGTATGGCAAGTTCAGATGTAGCACTCTCATTGCTGGATTCAAGAAAATGTTGCACGAAAATGAAGTTGCTTTGTAACATCCAGGATCAGCACTAACTATTTGAAATTCAGTAAAATTTGTTGAGTTAAAGTAGGAGTATCCAGAGGCATAAAAGTCAAATGATATGTGACATATGCAGTAAAAAAAAAAAAAACCTGACAAATATCTGCAGAATACAGAAACATGTGACAAAAATGTTTTCATTTCCAATCAATGTGGCATATCAAGATATTTATAATATATAATATACATGTACATACAGTGGATATAAAAAATGCCATGTTTTGTGATATAAAAAAATGGGACCTCAATAAATCATTTCAAAACTTTTCCCACCTTTAATGTAATGTATAAACTGTACAATTCAATTGAAAAACAAACAAACCTTTTAGGGGAAAAATATAAAAACATAAAAAAAATGTACAATACGCTGGTTGCATAAGTGTGCACATCCTTAAACTAATAAGTTGTTGTGTGTGCACACCCTTAAACTAATACATTGTTGAGGCATCTTTTGCTTTAATTACAGCATTCAGTCTTCTTGGTAGGACTCTTTCAGTATGGCACATCTTGCCTTGGCAATATTTGCCCACTCTTCCTTGAAAAAGCGCTCCAAATCTGTCAGATTGCGAGGGCAAGAGGAAAAAGTGGTAAGAGTGGCGGAAATACATACATACAAATATTTCAAGCACAAGCATTAATGCCCTTCTATCCTGCCAATATACCAAAACACTTATCCCATAATAAGTGTCCAGCCTGTTCTTAAAAATATCTAAACTAGTATTTGCTTTAATGTAATTTGATAGTATGTTCCATGCAACACCTGTTTTCTCAGAGAACCAGTTAGTACACTTCTCATTCCTATAGGTTGTCTAATTATCCTCTTGTTTTGTTTGATAACCCCAAACATCCCTAGAGGTAGTTGTCTCTAAATGGCCTGTATACCTGAATAGGATCTCCTCTTAGATATATGAGATACTGTACAAGTTCATATATTTTAGTATTTCATAATAACTTACATTATCAAATCCATGGGTGCCCTTGGTATATTTCCACTGTACTATTTCCCATTTACTCTTGCTTGTTTTCTTATAAGTTTTCCATATTATTATTCCATAATCAAGTTTGGGTCTAATGTAACTAACAAACATTGACTTCATCATTTTTTTATTTCCTAGACATAAATATTTTATACAACCTATAGTTCCATAGCTATCATTTACCAATTGGTTGATATGATTAGAAAAACTCTAAGCTGAATCTACTCTTATACTCAGGTCCTTAAATTAATATACAGTTTCAATAACTGTGTGCTGTATTAAATATTCACCTTTCAATTTATGTCTCCCAAATCTTACATGCCAAGTATTTGATGTATTTATCAACCTATTATTCTCCTGTGCCCAAATGGACAATTTAGTCAAGTTCTTTTGTAGACATGCCTTATCTGCAACATATGTAATCAGTTTACCCAGTTTCAAGTCCTCTGCATATAGACTGTAGAACACTTCAGATGAAAAACTTAGGTCTGAAAGATAAAATCTAAACAGATAAGGGCCTAGGACAGAGCCCTGTGGGGCACCATGACTGTAACCAAGATTTTCACCTGTCCATTTTCTGTATACTTGACATGTCCTATTTGTAAGCCATGCAGCTATCCATCTTATCAAGAGTACATTGATACCTAGTTAATTTAATGACCAGAGTTTTGTGTATGACCCTGTCAAATGCTAAAGTTAAATCTATATAAATTACATCGCAGCACAATTTTTCATTCATAGCTGTTATTATATCATTATAGAATATCATGTTGCTGTGGTAATAGATCTATTTTCAACACATGCATGTTGAAGTATGGTTTCATGTCCCAACCTATCCATTGCTGATAATAACTTATCAAAAATTACCTTGCCCATTATTTTTTTCAGAAAATGAAAGTAGGCTAAAGGATCTATAGAACTGTGTTTGTCTTACTCCCCTTTCCCTTAAAGACAGGTTTAATAAGCGCATGTCTCCAGTCTTGAGGAATCTCACATATTTATATTACATATTAAATAATAGATATAATGGTAGTCTAAGTTCTTTATGAAGTATTCTCAGGTCATTATTGCTAATTCCGTCTCCTCCCTGTGCTTTTCTTGGATCCAGTTTGCTCAGTTGTTTTTCAGTATAATCTAATTTGATTCCAGTATCTGAGGTTGCATGGATGTCACTAGGACAACTTATCCCCCCATTTGTGCAGCCAAACTCTTTTTCATAAGATTTTGTAAATATATCTATAATCTGCTGTACCTGAGAATAAATTTTAGAATCAACACACAATTTATCAATCCGTATGTCTTTATGCCTTCTGCATCTTATATATCTATAAAAAGGTTTCCTGTTATGATCAATATTTTTATATAAATTTTCTCAATTTTTTCTTGATCTTGTCTCACATTATGTGTACTTTGTCCAGATTGTTTATTTCAGTTTTCAAAGTTGTAGTTTAACGTCTCTTTCATTTCTTATATTTTGTCTCTCACCTTATCAGTATGGTGTTCTTATGGAAATATGTTCCATTGGCATTGTATGCCTAGATCCTGATGTTAAACATTTTTTTTTAGTTTTTGCATTCAAACAGGTTCTCTTTCAAAACTTTCCACATTCCATCTGCAGTTTTTCCAACATCGCTCTAGTTAGTTTTACATAGTTTACTTCCATATAATCTATAATTAATCTTCTGTGCATTGGTTTAGATTTGAGTTTTGCAGAATCATCTAGCAACAAATTAGCTTTTATAAACCCATGAGCATACATAGGAAAAGGGGCTACTTCTTTGTTAAATATGGTGCTACATGACTGTTTGCATGGGAGGTTTAGTTGTGTGACCTGACAAAGACACTTGCACACGTTTTTATTTCATTAGTCATCTACGTATATCTCTTAACTTCTTTGTTCAAGAATCAGGGGCAAAGAGAAAAATAATGAGGGATGAAATCTCAGAAGTCAATAATAATATCATTAATAAGTTTGAGTTAAACATAGATATGTGGTTAGAAATTCAAAATTGTAGACAGTTAGTTGAACATAAGATTGAAATTACATGGTCGGTGCAGTGATGCAGCAGTTAGCTTTGTCGGTTCACAGCAAGAGGTTCTCTGGTTCAGTTCTTGGCTGGGGAGCCTTTTGTGCAGAGTCTGCATGTCCTCACTGCCTTTGCTTGGGCTTCCTCTGGGTGCTTAGGTTTCCTCCAACATTCCAAAGACATGCGTCTGCAGCATTTCTCCTTGGGCCTCAGCTGAAATTGGGCTCTCTCCCAGTCAGACTTCCCTGGTAAACAAATGTTGACTAAGTAAATAAATAAGATAATCTAATGCAACCAACAGTTAGAAATCCTTTCCCCACATTTGTTGATTTACTCATTATTCTAATCCACCAGAATATAATTGGAAAGGGACTTCTATCTAAAATATATAAGGTTCTTAAGAAATCAACAGTATGTCACAGAGAAAGCTATTGGGGTTATTTTAGACTTCTTAATAATAACTTCCCAAGTGAAGATGATAAAAAAGTAATACTCCAATCTTCAAATCAAACTACTTCATCACTAAGGAGAAGGATATTCTCTTGGAAGTTTTTACATAGAACTTTTATCACATCACATAAAGTTGAATTGATTTATAATAAAGGCATAGGATGCTGGAGATGTAAACTAAATGTTAAAGTTGACTGGCAGCATATGTTTTATGATAATATAAAACTTAAAACATATTGCGATAATATGAATTATCTCTTGCAGTATGTTTTTAATGATAAATTTATGCTGACTAAATCTCTTATTTTATTTAGTACACCTATTCCCACTTGTGTCATGAAAATAAAATACCCTATTTTATGGAGTATCTTAACATTAGCAAGAAAGGTCATCACCAAGAACTGGAAGACTCAGAGTACTCCTACTATGAAGGAATTAGACAAGTGATCACCAGAACTGGAAGACTCAGAGTACTCCTACTATGAAGGAATTAGACAAGTGATCACCAAGAACTGGAAGACTCAGAGTACTCCTACTATGAAGGAATTAGACAAGTGATCACCAAGAACTGGAAGAATCAGACGACTCCTACTATGAAGGAATTAGAAAAGTCATCACCAAGAACTGGAAGAATCAGATGACTCCTACTATGAAGGAATTAGAAAAGTCTTCACCAAGAACTGGAAGAATCAGACAACTCCTACTATGAAGGAATTTGTACACTTGGAAACTGAAGTTTGCCATCTTGAACTTATCATGATCAAGACAAGAACATCTAGAATCACCTCTTCATATAATGTTGCTGTGCCTTTCGGCTTTTCCCGGTTAGGGGTCACCATAGTGGAACTCCGGTCCGCTAATAATTGGCAGTAGATTTTTACGTGCCGAGTTGCCAGCCCTGATGCACAACCTTCAATGAAGGTACGCCCATTCACGCATGTCTCCACACAGAAGACGCTCTAGCTAAGAATCAAACAGGACAATGTCTTACTGTGAGGCGACAATGCTACCGCAGCACCACCACCGCAGTTCGATGGAAATTCAATGAGCTGCTGGAGAAACAGACTAATAATGATCTAACAACTACTCATCACATTTCTTCTTCTGTTTAAAACCTTTGTTTTATAGTCGACACCATTGTAAATAGTTATTTTAGTTGTTATTTATTATTGTTCTTTTAGATATGTATATTACTTTTATAATGTTTCTATTAGCAGATATTAATGTTGTGTTAAAATTTCAATAAAAAAAAATTGAGAAAAAAATGTTTTTAAATGTTACACTAATTCACATAGGCAGTTAACAGAATGACAAATTTTGTATCAGAAACCAATAAAAAAGAAGAAGAAACAATGCCTGTATCACTCCAAACCAGAAAACTAAAAAAAAACAATGGCAATAGGAAGGAGAAAAACACTTCAAATCCACCGAGTAAAATCCATTCAGCTTTATTAAATAGAAAAAGTCATGAACACTTAACTAAATCACCGTGTTTTCTTCTATTACTACTAGACTTCATCAGATGTACAAATAAATGAAAAAAGCCCCCTCTTATATACATGAGCAATGCAATTAAATAATTAAACAATAAAACATGCAAACACATCCCTAATACATATTAATGTAAAGGCAGTAAAACCTACATAAATGACTAATAAACTAAACTGTCTCATACCAAATCTAAACAGTTGTAAAAAGTTCTTCCAAACAAACCTGTAATATTGAAATAAAGAAAAACAAGAAAAAATTTGTATAAAATACGTTGTGATAAATACTAAAAGCTAAAAGAACATAATCAAAAATAGTCCCAGTACTCCATCTACTGGTAAAAGCCATGATTACACTTATATTAATCACTAAAAACATTGTCCTATTATCAAATATTAATACAAATGAGATAAATCCATAGCAAGGTAAAAAAATTTTAAATTCCAAGGGGAAAAGCTTATTTTTCAAACTGTAATATACTCACAAATTATTACAATTTAGCTGCTCTAAGTTTGAGAAATGGAGCTAAGGAGATGTTATCATTGATACGGGGGGCATGTTGGCTTGTAATGTAACTTGCCACCACAGCTCCCTATATTCGAATTTTGTCTCCCAAGGTCCTCCATAAACATCTTTTTTAACCTCTTCCAGTACAAAATATAAACCTTGTATTTAGACATACCTTAGTGCATTTAAATAGACCATTATTGTCATTATAAGTATGGATGTCATAATAATGCTCATAGATTCTTTTCTTAAGCTTGCTCTCTGTTTTATCCACATAAAAGGCTTTGCAATGATCACCAAGGGGCAGGGTATACTAAGCCTTAAGAGTTTCTTTTGGAAAAATATCTACCGTCAATTATTCTATCCCTGCTGGGAAGAAAAACACTCTTTTTATGCCAAATATAGCAGCATTGGGCACAAACCCCACATTTATATGTACCTTTCCTTTTGGTCTGGGTCCCTAATCTGTAGTCTTTATGTTTTTCAAGTGCATTTTTCAAATTCTGAGCCTTCTTATAGATAACTTTAACTGGGTGTTTAGAGATTTCCACAATATCTGTCAAACCTTAAAACCTCTTACATTCCTTTTCAAGAAGGCTTTTGACCTTAAACACATTTCCATTATAGTCTGTAACAAAGGCCCTGTTATATACTTCCTTCTGACTGATGTCCTTGTTACCCATGGAGATATTACCTGGCATATTTTCACCAAGTATGGGTTTAAATTTGTCCTTTCTTCCCTCTACTACCTCACATTTAACTTCCTTAATCAAAGTGGGGGAATAACCTCTCTCTTTAAAAAGATTATCCAAGATTCTATATTCATCCTCAAAATCAGGATCTGTGAAGTAATTCAGCTAGCTCTAACAAATTATCCTTTCAGAATACTTTTTTCTGAACAAATGGGTGGGCAATTGTTAGATGTAGATAGGAATTCGAAAAAGTTTCTTTCCTGTGATTCCTAAATTTACAACCCTCCCCTGTCTTGTAAATAGCTACACCCAAATATTTTAACATGCCATAAGAGTAGCTGTAGGTGAAATTTAAAAATTCCGTAGTTTCACCTATACAAGAAATGAATTAATTTAGTTTGTCAATTGAAGCTGTCCAAAAGGTACAGATGTTATCCAGGTATCTCTTATAGAACAGCCAGCAGCCCATGTAAGCAGAATGAAAAATGTATTTCTCTTCCCAGACACCTAGTACAATATTTGCATATGTGGGGGCACAGACAGCACCCATCACTACTCCCTGTATTTGATAAAACATTTTGCCTCCAAAATGGATATAGGTGTTTTCTAACACAACCTCCATTAAATTTAAATATGTTTCTTACTTTGAATGCCCTTATCGTTTGCATTTACTTGGGCTTCCTCAAAGAATTCCATACCTTTATCATGTGGGATACTAGTAAATAACAGGCATAAAATTAAACCAATAACCCGAAAAGGCGACAGAATTGCTGAGCCAAAAAAGTGAACTCACACTGCAATTTATTCAAAATAACAAAAACGCAGTAGACAAGTATGTCTACTGTGTTTTTGTTATTTTGAATAAATTGCAGTGTGAGTTCACTTTTTCGGCTCAGCAATTCTGTCGCTTTATCTGGATACTAGTGAATAAGTCAACTATGTCAATTATCACAAATATAATATCTTTTGCAAACAGGTCCTATTTAACACTCCTTAAGAAATCCCAGGAGTCCTTCAAAATCCCCCTTCCCTCCATCAATAATGTCTTTAATTTTCCATCAAGGTACTTGTCAATAGGAGCTGTCTTAGAACCCTCAGCTGATACTATTGGCCTTAAAGGTAGATCAAGTTCATTCTTCTGGACTTTAGGTATTCCAAAAATTGAGGGTGTTTTGGGCTTATCCACCCTTATATAATTATAGGTGTCAACATCAATCAGCCCATCCATCAACATATCTGACAAAACCAAATCATTTTTTTGATAGAAAATGTTGATTTTATTCTTGGACACCCTATTATACTTCTTAGTATCCCCAAGAATATCGGAAATTTTACCCTCGCATACAATAGTGTCCATCATTACTCCTCCGCCCCCTTTATCCGGATTCATAACCCTAATTTTATTGTTGTTTTTGAGTTTTTCCAGGACCTTCCTTTCACCCATAGTTAGATTTGATTTATATCTACATCTCCTAAGTTATTTCCAATCTCTTTCTCAACAAGTAACTCACAGTTTTTTTTAATTGGGGGGGGGGTGAAGGTACTCTTTCTCCTTAGTTCATTTTTCTTTATGTTCTGGTTAAAAATATTTGTCGAGCATACAATATCCAAGTTTATCTTCCTCAAATTTTGTATCAGCATGCAGTAAAGAAATTGATTTCTGTCACTACTGACTAACTGAAATCATCAATGATTTGCCAGCAAATTAAACATTTTAAGAACAGTGCACAGTTTTGGTGCAAAATCAGGGCTGTGCTGCTAAATCAGTGGCAACTGAGAGTACTTTTATGGCTGAAGAAAAAAAAAATCTTAAAGGGCATGCTATTTGAAGTGCCTAATTTGAGTATTGTTCTTATGGCTAGGATATTTACTCAGAAATATGAAGGGGTAGTTTTCTTCTTTTTTTTCTATGTGCAAGAGGTGATTTATGCTCCTTTTGCATGAATGCAAAAAATACAATATCTTAGGAGAGCACTTAAAGCGTGTTTAGGCTTGTGCATATAGTGTGTTACAATTTGTGCATGCTGATAGTGAATAGGACTCTCCATGTCTCCCCCATTTCACTTTCCTTTAATAGTTATGACATTCATTGATTTCTCTGTGGTAAATAAATGTTTTGTGTTTTCATTTGGTCCCAGTGATGGCTCTTATAATTACTTGTGTAAACCTCTGTAAACTCACATCTTGGATTGCCAAAGGTGAGTCTATCAGGTTTAGTTCTCAGTTTGAGACATATCCTGTTTATTTTATTGAAAGTTGATCCTTGCTGCTTAGCTCATTCCTACATGTTAGGAGGTATTGCCAGCTATGTCAGGAGAAGGAAGGCAGTGGACATGTAACATATGCTAGCATAGCTAGCTAGAGTTTTGCAAAGAATTATATGAATTTGTATATCAAGCTCATGTGTACAGGCGCTTCTATTGAAACTTATTTTTAAAGCTGCTTGTGTTCAAAATGTACCAACAGTGGGTCCTGTTAGACAGAAACGAAATATACTTGTATGTCAGACTGTATTGTAACTGTTGAAATAAATATATTGTAACACAGGATACTGGAACAGAAGAGGTTAATCTCAGTCAGGCTAACTTTGAAAAATTATCTGAAATTAAGTTACTTGGTTTAGGCTATAAAGATTGTATTGTATCTTGCATTTCTGATTGTAATCAAAGACTAAATGTCTGTGAAAACCAGGACAAGGCATCCTACTGTATTGTTCTTAGGGGTGAACTAATTGCTACCCTGAAAGGGTGGAAGTTTTGAAATGGTTTTATAGCTTCCAGATGCTATAATGCATCTCAGTAAAGCTCTATATGTGTGTATGGAAACAGATACGTGCTAAACTCTGGTTCAGTTTCTAGCAAAGGGGATAGTGTGGGAACCAGAGTCAGATGAATAGATGTATGTGATGTCATTCTGTAACCCAGCACTGAAATAATGTTTTGTTACTACATGAAACCGAAGTCTCAGGGCAGTCTATTTTTGAAACCTGACAGAAGGAATATCACTCACCCACATAATCTTGCCTTGCTCTAGTAAGTGAACTAGGGAACAGTAATTCTTAATCTGTCAGGGAACTATTAGTTTAGATTAGTTAGGTATTGTTTTTCTGTATCTGTGTGAATCTTTCCATCAGTGTTATTAATATTTCCTGTGATTGAAACTCTGGTGTTTATTGCAAATAGATATTTAGTATTTTCATGTTATTTTAATATTCATTATTAAAAATATTTAAATTTTTCATTGTAGCTGGTCTTTTAGAGAACATTTTAACCTTTGCGAGTACTTATATTTATTTAGTGACACTGTGACCACTTCCGAAAGCCTTGCTGCACTGGTCAAACACCACCATTTGTGTTAGTGTTAATTTTACTCAGTATAATTGGGTACCCTTGTAAGAGTCTTAGAGTAGCTGGTTTTGGAGTGTTCTGATGGTGGTAGAACTACCTTATAGTCTGGGCATAGCTGGTAAATCTGTGCCAGCCTTTTCAAGGGTGTGTGTGCATGTGTGTGTGTGTGTGTGTGTGTGTGTGTGTGTGTGTGTGTGTGTGTGTGTGTGTGTGTGTGTGTGTGTGTGTGTGTGTGTGTGAAAATTAAATCTCAAAGATAGAGTGTGTGTGTGTGTGTGTGTGTGTGTGTGTGTGTGTGTGTGTGTGTGTGTGTGTGTGTGTGTGTGTGAGAGCTACTTGCAGCAGGGACATAGAGCACTCGTTTCACAGAGAGGGTGGTGGAGGACTTGGCTTGGAACACTTGGCTGAGGCATGAACTCTACAGCTGTGTCAGTGGGGAGTCTTACTGGGGACCTAGAGACAGAGAAGAAAACCCAGTGCCCTGACTGAGTGGGCTCCCTGTGTGCTCTTAAGGGGAATTGTGCTTGGTATAGAGAGCTGCATCTGGAAATACTGTGTATATCTAGCTTTGTTGCAAGTGAACGTCCCTCACCAGTGTCCATGATGAGGATTGAGACTCATTGATCACTGGCCCAGAGCAGGAACATCACATATTGCTGAGCAGTGGTGTGGATATTAATTGAACTTCTGTAACCTGTAGGCAGTTGTTACTGCAAGTGTGTGTACTCTCATCAACCACACGGTAGACATGCAAAGTTTCATTTTCGCAACAGTTTTATTTATTTATTTATTTATTTATTTATTTATTTATTTATTGTTTTGTTTTGTTAGTTTAATTTAGTCAGGGAAAACAGGCAAAGATTTAAGCAGAGGATTATGGCAGGCTGACTAAGAACCAATTGGCCAAGGTGTGTGCAGCCAAAGGACTGGTGCATGCCAACCTGACTAAAGAGTTTAATTTAGTCAGGGAAAACAGGCAAAGATTTAAGCAGAGGATTATGGCAGGCTGACTAAGAACCAATTGGCCAAGGTGTGTGCAGCCAAAGGACTGGTGCATGCCAACCTGACTTAAGAGAATATTATTTCAGCCTTAATCGCAGCTGCAGCATGGCCTGATAGCCAGTCTTGTGATGGGGTTGTGTAGCTTTAAGAAATAGGGCAGTTCATCTTTTCCTCAGATGACTTAAAAATCTGTCTGGAGTTAAAGAGACTTGAACTGGAGGACAAACGTTTGGAATTAGAATCAGCAGAGAGACTGTGATATTTAGAGGCTGAAGAAAAGAAGAAACATATGGAATTAGAATCAGCAGAGAGACTGTGGCATTTGGATGCCCGAAGAAAATGAGAGGGACATACTGACTCTTCATCAGGGTCATGGAGGTAATGGGGAAGGGAATAACCAAACCTCAGAAGCAATAAGGGTCAGTAAATTTCACAGTCTACAGACAGTGATAATTTTGATAGTTAACAGAGTATGTAAACCGTCTAATCTTTACCAAGAGCTCTGGGTACAGTTCCTGACCCCCTTACTTCATGGTAAAGTGGTAACTGCTGTTTCTCAATTGTCTGATACCTATTTGTTTAAACTATGATAAAGTAAAACAATGTTTATTGGAATGTTTCAAGTTAACACCTGAAACTTACAGAAAAAAGTTTCATGTGCATGGATGCAAGGCAGATGAAAGTCTATGTGATTGTATTGCTGAGTTAAGCACTTATTTTCATAGTTGGGTGAGTGGGTGTCAGGTCACCACTATTGAAAGGCTGGCAGACCTTTCGGTGAAAGAACAAGCCCTTAGCAATTTTCCTGAGGACATGACAATCTGGTTGGCAGACTGGGAGTGTAACTCTGCAGATGAGCTGGGGAAAAAAAGGGGATCTCTACTTAGTAAGCAGGTCATCACTGCACAAGAAGGGTATACCCAGTGCTGCACATGGATATAAGGTAACCCATGGTGGACAGTCTAAGCCACCCCAACAGAGTAAACTACTAATAGGGGAAGCCACCTGTTCAGGTACATGGCCAGGATCAAGGTTTAAATGTTTTAAATGTAACCAGAGGGGCCATGTAACATAAAAATGTCCACTGAGGCAAGGTGAGGAACACAGGTTGGGGGACCCAGCAAGTAGAAATAATAGTATGCCAGTGGTAAGTTCTCTGGAGACAAAAGGGGTACCAGAGTATCACTGGAGTTTATATCCTGTCTTACTGAATGGAAAACAGGCCACTGCTAAGAGAGACACAGTCCCTGATATAACCATTGTGAAGCCTGCAGTGGTTAATGTGGAACAGTACTTGCTTGGACAGTGCACTCCAGTCAGAGCTATAGGAGACTCCCCATTGCAAATTCCTTTGGCTAGGGTTCACATTGACTGGGAGAGTGGAAAAGGAAGTAAGCAAATAGGTGTGCTTGGAGATATCCTTGCAGATATCCTGATATGGAATGATTTTGATAACGCAATACCTTGTGTTCATGTAGTTACATGCAGTCAGGCTTGGACACAAGCCTGTTGGGCTGGTAGCTTGGGGACACCCAGACAGACCCCACACCTGAAGCTAGGGCTGGTGAGGTGGCTATTTCAGGGAGGGAGCTACCCTGTAGCAGAGAGCCTGAAGGTGATCCACAAGCTGCTGGTAGGTACTGATGTTCCCTTGGATAGAGTGACTGCAAGCACAGAGGTGAGTGGTAGTACCCTGGCTTACAGTGAGGCACCATTGTCACAGGATACCAGACTTCATGTGAAAAGGGAACTTGGAAGAATCACAAAGATAGAGTTCAGACAGGCCCAGCTCTCGGACCCTACACTAAGAGGCTAGAAGAAGGTAGGGAGGCACCTGATTCTCAAGGAAAAGGGGAGTCAGGAACAAATGGCTACTGTATAGGAAGTGGACTCCTGAGGAAGGGTTAGTGGATGAGCTAATACAGCAATTGGTAGAGCCTAGAGCCTACTGACTGGTACTTCTAGCCATAGCCCATGTCATTCCTTTTAAAGGTTATATGTGCATAAAGCATACCGAGAGATGTATTATGTAGGACTTTTATTGGCTTGGGATTGCAAGGAATGTAGGAAGGTACTGCAGGGCCTGTGAGCAGGGTCAAAAAGTAGGCAAGGCAGGAGGAAGGATACATGGTCAAAGTTCCTTTGATGTCTTTTCCTGTGATTAAAGAGTCATTTCAGAGGATAGATATGGACATTGTGGGGCCTCTGACTACCCCAGGTTCCACTGGGAAGAAGTATATCCTGGTGGTAGTAGATCATGCTACTTGATACCCCGAGGTGGTGGATCTGTCCTCCATCAAGGCAGAAAAGGCAACAAAATGCTTTTATAGAGATTTTTCAGCAGGGTAGGTTTCCCAAGAGAAATACTGACTGACAGATGTGCCAATTTCATGTCAGACCTGCTGGCTTTTCTGTGTGAGCGCTGTGGGGTGAAGCACATAAAGACCACCCACTACCACCCCCAGACTAACGGTCTTGTGGAGAGGTTAAACTCTATGCTAAAGACTATGCAACAGGCATTTTCAGACCAGTTGAAGAGAGAGTGGGACAGATATTTGCCTCATCTGCTGTTTGCATACTGAGAGGTACCTCGGGAATCCACAGGTTTTTCACTCTTTGAGTTGGTGTATGGGCATAGTGTGATTGGGTCTTTAGATTTGATCCATGATGAGTGGGATGGTGAGTGTGCAAAATGCCAAGTTACTGAGGTGGAACATAGTGTTAAACGTATATCACATGATGGCGCAACACTGTAATGGGGTCAATAATGGTAATGCAGATGGATTGTCAAGAAGGGGTATGGGTTGATACATTTTCAGTCAGCCCCATTTTTCTCAAGTGACAAATTTATTTTTTAAAGAGAATTCTGAATGTATTCTTATGCCAGAGTCAGCTTAACTAGATGTGATGTCATTGTGTGCCACTGGTGGAAGAATAGAGTCTTCACTGCAGCTGTTTGTTTACTTTTCAAAATCTGATATCAAAGAGTAGAATTCTCATAGCAGCTTAATGTTACCTTTAAAAATCTGCTATAAAAGCTTTTCAGTTATCATTAAATTGTTTTCCAGAGCTGTTCAGCAGTAGTAGTCCAGTAGTTTCCAGAGTAGTTATTGCAGTCACTGAGGACAGACAACAGCTTGGAGTGTGGGCATGATTCCTCATTTTGCCTTGCAGAAGTAAGAGTATAATCTTGCCTTGCTGAGTTATTTAGATTGGATAGGTACAGATAATCTTCAGATAATAAGGGCACTATAACTAGTTAGAGGTTTTATAAAATCAATGTGACATCTATCCTGCAACATTATTTTCATATTTGCTTTGTGGGAAACTCTGTTGTTTATTGGAATCAGTTACTCAGTATTTACATATTTTTAAATCCTTTTATTTATTATTAAATGTTTTACTACCTCTCATTGTGGCTGGTTATTTAGTAATATTTTAATAACCTGAGAATGTTTATGCTTATTGTGAGAATACCAGGGCCACTCCAAAAAGCCATACTGCTTGGGATGCATCCTACAATGTGTTTCAATATCTATTTTACCTAATATAAACGAGCAGCCCTTTTAAAGGGTATTGTGGTATTTGACTGGTGGCAGCCATTACCTTGTAATTTGGGCAAGGAAACACAGCAGGTAAACATGTGCCAGTCCTAAGAGTGTGTGTATGTTTGAATATCAGACATTTAAATGTGAGTCTGTCAGATACCTTGAACTGGGACACAGTGCTCTGCAGTGGTTAGCGTGGAAACACATTTGGGGACCTGGAGTAAAACATATAGTCCAGTCCCAGATTTGGAACCTGTTCCCAGTGTACCATTAGGGGAAATTGTATATTTCTATCCCTGCTTTTAGTGACATTCCCTTACTGGAGACAGTGGTGAGGATTAAGAATCCTTAGTTACTGCCCCTGGGTAAAGAGGACTCATCACAATCACCACCTCTGTCACATCAGAATATACTCAGCATCTTTACTAGGATGATGGATAAAATGCTTGCATAATACGATGTGGAAGCTGTGCTTACTGTGAAGATGCATACAGCACATACTTTTCAGGCTATATGGCCCTATAAAAATCTGCTGAGTCATACTAATCATTTCAAAATATGTATTTCCCCTTGTCATTTCTAGCAAACTGTACACACATTAAACATGTGATTTGCAGTGAGATCTGCAAAACAGCTACTACCTGTAGAAGTGCATTGAGGTAGGCATTGCTGATGCACTTTGGGGAAAACATAATTTAATGTATTCATTGATAGCCACAGATACAGTCCTGAACACATTTACTTAGCTAATGACATCCTGACACCATTTGAAAAAAAAAAAAAGACAATCATTGGAGTTTAAACCCTGATGACCTGTATCTTACTGCTCATACACCCTGTGCCACAGAGAAAGCTAGACAGTAGGTGGATTTTTCACACTCAGTAGTGTTCAGAGTGTTTACGGCCGTGCATCTCCCCTGACCTGTTTGAGGAAGGCAAGGTATGCTACATTAAAATTTTCACTGTTTTCCTTAAATCGAGAACTGTGTTTGGTCAGCGCTTAATGACATGCAAACTGGAAAGGCAAGGCCAACAGTTATTAATGTAATTAAACTTTGGTCCCAACATTTCAAAGACAGACTGCAGCATGCACATCAGATTAGCTTCCTACAATTTTTCCAATAACATGTCTTGCAAGCTTGACACATGAAACAATAACAACAAATGGATGTATTTTGCAGTTAACCCAAATCAGGCCTGTTACTTGATGTCCCTATTTGTGCACAGTTTGGCAATGAGCATCAGTTTACACTGCTACTTCATAATTCCAAGTTGATTTCCTGAATTGCAAATCATACATGATCTAATACTTTACAATTATCTGCACAAATCACTTTCTCTGCAATGTGCTTTGTGGATTGGTGTCTAGCATGTCTAACTCTGGTTATTGGGCTGTAGTCCTTCAATACACTGAAATGCATTCATAAATGAAAGAGAAGGACACTGAAGTGTATTTGATTGAACACATCCTTTCTGATATTCTATATCAGTACTTGGACTATTGTCAAACAGACTCCAGAATTACATAGCCAAATTGTATTGTTACATTTGGTTTGGATGTAGAGTGACGGTGGATTTTGGTCTTGCATGATCATATACTATTGCTTTTGTCACTAACTTATACTAATATGGACATACCTTCATCCAAATATGAAGACACATAAATCCATAATTGCACTACTGTTGTTTACCAACTGTTTGTGCGTGTGTGTGTGTGTGTGTGTGTGTGTGTGTGTGTGTGTGTGTGTGTGTGTGTGTGTGTGTGTGTGTTTCTCATCTATACAACATCCTGAAAAATAGGTACATGTCTGTCTCACATCTGCATTATGCATTCATGATGGCTTATTTCACCTAGGTTGCCAGGATGCATTTAAAAGTACTTTTGCAAAGTGCATTCAAACATTCATATAACAAATCCAGTCTTTACACCCAAGTTTGCTAGCAGTTAATGTTACCTGCAACATTATGATGATGTCATCCTCCATAAAGTTGCTCTGACCATGTTAAAGTCAGACTTCTGAGTTGTTGCAAGTGTTAAGTACTGTGTTCTCCAGCTTGTGTAATTAGGTATGTCAGGAGTTTAATGTCACTGCAGTCAACTTGTGTTTGTGTGTCTATGTCAGAGTGTTTTCTTCTGTAGTCAAATGAGCATGTCAAGGTCCTGTTGCCCTTGCACAAGTAGCATTCAGAAAATACTTTTACACTGCTACATGACTCCACAGCAGTTTCACACAGCCCTTCCTACATTCTCTTTTCAGCACACACTGATGATGACATCCTCAATAAAGTGTACTCTGACATTATTAAAGTCAGAATTCTGTAGTGGCACTAGCATTAATTACTGTGTTCTCTAGCTTCCATAAATAGGTAGGGATTTACTCTCACAACAGTCAGCTTTTCTGTGTGTGTGTGTGTGTGTGTGTGTGTGTGTGTGTGTGTGTGTGTGTGTGTGTGTGTGTGTGTGTGTGTGTGTCTACATCTGAGCGGGTGGTGCGTGCATAGTAAGATGATCTTGTGTCCAGGTCCTGCTGCCTTTACTCAAGAAGCAATCAAAGTCAGACCACTGAGGTGGAACGAGTATTAAGTACTGTGTTATCTAGCTTGTGTACCTTGATAGGTAGGAGCTCTAATTTCACAGCAGTCAACTTGTGCATGTGTCTCTTCCACAGCTATCAGTCTGGAGACAATTTTACACTAGGAAGTAAGCTTATAGCTCCCACAGACACTCCCCCCAAAATCTTATTTTCAGCATACACTGATGGTGTCATCCTCTATAAAGTGCACTCTGACAGTGTTAAAGTCAGGCTTCTGTGGTCGCAGAAGCATTAAATACTATGTTCTTTAGCTTGTGCAATTAGATAGGTAGAGGCTCTGATCTTGCAGCATTCAACTTCAGTGTGTGTGTGTGTATGTGTGTGTGTGTGTGTGTGTGTGTGTGTGTGTGTGTGTGTGTGTGTGTGTGTGTGCATGTGTGTGTGTTTTCCTTCAACTATCAGTCTGGAGTCAATTTTGCAACAGGATGTGAGTCCACAGCAAAGTCATCCACTCCTTCCAAAATCTTCTCAGTATACACTGATGATGTCATCCTCAATAAAGTGCACTCTGATACTGTTAAAGTTAGATATCTGTGGTGGTGCTAATCCTATGTTGTATGGAATCCAGCTTATCTATCAAGACAGGTATGGTGTTTGAATATGACCTAAGTCAACTGGTGTCCGTGTGGGTTGCTGCTATACTATGGTCATTGTACAATATTTTGAATCTCTTCTCATTTGACTCCCACTCAGCAGAACGTTTTACATTGCCCCCTGAATCCATCATCCCCTTTATCCCTCTTTCCACATAACACCCTTTCTGCAGAACACTGAGAATGTCATCATCTCAAAGATGCAAACACATAACTCAAAGCAGAGCCCTTCCATGACCCTCTATAAGCCATCTCTAGACAACTGGATGTGTGATTTCTAATTCACTCATGGGGTGGTGCCCTTCTCCCATGCAGACTGAGGCAGTCTGTAATAAAATCAAACACATACACACATACTGCTGCTATGTTTTATCTCCTACAGATAGTGATTTGGGTTTCAATGGGATAATAATGGCTGGGATTTTATGGGCTCTTGGTCATTAGCCTTAATGTCCTATGACTCTCTGAACATTACACATGTCAATGTTGTGCTATGTTAAGGTGTGGATGTACTGTAGTCCTACAACAGAGTATTCCAGTCTGAGATTTGAGCTGCTGTATCGATGCCTACTGCTGCCATTTGGTTACATGTTCCTTCCATAACAGCTGTAGTAATATGCCTCCTGAGGACTGGGGACATAGAATGATGCTATGTATATTGCATCACTAGGGCATGTGTTCTGATATTGGAGTATATCTACATTCTACACAGTTTGTCATGCAACTGTCACAGTGACACCTGCAGTATGGTACAGGTGTGCATGTGTATATCTAGCATCTGGAAATGTTATCTGACATACAGCAATATTGCATCATAGTGATTACATAGGAACATATAGTTTACTATTGAAATTTTGAAAATGCATTCCTCGACCAGTCACAATGTTGACCCAAAATATGGAAATCCTTAATGTCAGTCAAGCATACACATCCAAACTGAATTCATCATCACCCATTGTTTAATGTATTTGACATAGCAGTAGGTGATGTCAGTCAACCAAGCTATGCAGCATAATATACGGTTACACTCTACATTCAACTGGATGTGTCTTTCACTATTTTTCAATGGGGCAAGTCTCCCTGGACCTCCCCATACCCCCTTCAAATTACATATGCCAACTCCAAGATCGAACTACAGTAAGGCAATGGGTTAATTCCCTGTTCCTCATTGTGCCGCAATCTCCACCTACAATACTGAACTCAGTCTATTGAATTACACTGCACATTCAGTACTGTGTATTCAATGTAGTCTGATTTGGCATTGTGCCCTTTGGAAAAGTGCCTTTTGAACACATGCCATTTGATTACAGGCACTACAAAATTTCAATAGTAAACCAGAACACACACCTGGGTTCATCAAGATGTTTGGTATGCTGTTATATACAGAAACATATAGCATTTTGAGATTCACTTGCAACCTTGGTGAATTCATTGTATGCACTATTGCACTGCTATTCACAAGGATTATACAAGTGTTGTCCTACAGCATTTTGTGACTGTCAGCATTTGTGCCATTAACTGTTCTACATGAATGGCATCCATCTCAGTTTAATGTGCCCATATATGGTGTCACAGCTCTCACCAACATATTTCCAATAAAAAACATATAGGCATACAATGTACAACTGATGCAATGGTGTGAAATTAGAAGGGTTGTATGGCTGTGTTAACAATTCCACTGTGTTACATGTGATTCATACCCAAGGTTTTATCTGGAGGTGATATACAGCCTGAAGTCCAGTTGTAGCACAGATACAGCTATACTGTGACTGTACTACATCATGAACGTACAACTACATCACATCTGTATTAACACTGTGGCAAATCCTGATATACGCACACACAGTCACATTTGACTTTGCACTGCAGTACTTTCTGTACACATGGGCATAGTTGGTGCATTGCCAGCAATCACACATAGTGCTGTGCCATTCATTATAACAGATCATTTCATAATTCATTTAACAAACTGAGATGCTTTATACAATATCTATTGCTATTACATGTGGCAGACACATGCAATTCCAAGCTGTCTGTAGGGAATCCACTCATAACAATGTGGTGTTTGTACATGTTGTTTTCCATATGGCTGATACCTATGCCAGTCAGTGATGTTTTCATCAAGTGTATCACATCTTGCACAGAGAGCTTCCACACATCAGGTAAGCCATATGGAACTATTCTTTGGGATGCATACCTATTAAGATATGACAGTACAGAATTCCCTTTGAAGTGTTCTACAAGATGTATATGTTTTTCTGTGTTGCACTCAGTAAATATACAGCTCAGTGACAACATTGATGGCATGGGTTTGATTCTTGCAGGTGGGGATTGTGGCTTATGTGTCAAGCAAGCATCTCAAATGGCCATGATTTGCTCTGATTTCAACTCCACTTTTAACACTGTCGCTCTTAACCCCTCCAAAAAGTCATCATTTTTGTGGAAGGGGTGGTGAATTCCCCTTACAGAATAGTGACAATCATTAAAGTTGTACACATTTGTTCCTGCAGAACATGTATAAGTTACATGCACATATTCTGTCAATGCCGCAGATTAATGGTCATAATATTTTAAAGGTGTTCATTAGTGTGCCTTTTTCTGTCTACATTTGTCCGGCTGTCTATTGTTGTGTGTCCCTGATTGGTTCAAAGTTATGGTGACATGTTAGTGATATTCAAGAAAGTCAATTTGCAGATCTTCAGAGTATGCACATACCTCCTATTGTATATACCATCCGGGCTAAATGTCCGCTCCCTTGAGAATGTCAGTGATGCTAATATCACAACCACTCACCTGCATTGCCATGTAACCTTGTGCAAACATCACACACACGCACACACACACACACACACACACACACACACATATATATATATATATATATATATATATATATATATATATATATATATATATATATATAACACGGTTGCTTGCGAGGAGACCTTGGTTGTGTTTGTGTAAGCATGATATACAGTGTAAATATGTCATTAGTGCTGCCACTCATCTCGCTAAAACGTAAACTCCATGTAGGCTTTGCACGAAGCCTACACTGAATTTATTGAATTCCCATGAAGGTCTGGTTTATCATGTCCCAGAAAACTCTATAATAATCCATGTTCCATTGAGAAAGGAGATAGTACATGGGATAGGTAAGTGACACATCATGGCTGCAGGAGATGATGCTGAAGTAGGTGTTAATATCGGTGTTGGTATCTGTTTTCTATGAAATTATAATGTACTCAGCTTATCTGATTTAACATAACAAACTCTTACACTTAGTATTTTATCCAAAGAGCTTAAATTTGTGACATTCTTTTCCCTGTATTGAAATACATTTAAATTAAACTTTTTAACTTAAGCAGAGAAATTAATTTCATGAACATTACAGAAAAAAAATAGAAACACAAACCACATTACAGGCATATAATATTGACAGCATTGATTTTGTGACAATGGCTGTATTGTATGCCTGTCTATTTGATGCTTCTTGTTCTGACAAAGTAAAATGTCTCTGAAGAAATTGATGGAAGCAAAGTGTTGTAATGGAGAATAATCCAGGACATTATTCTAGGCTTACGTTTTTTTTTTTTTTTGATGACGGTTAAAGTAGATTACATGTATATAACTTTCTGCTTTGAAGCAATCCATAAAGACACACAAGTACTGGTAAAGGTGGCAGCAATTAAATGGGAAGAAGTGTCTTGGATGACTTTGCATGTTACTGATAGAAATTCCTCTGTTCCATACTCTTAAGTTCCTGAAATCAGGAAGTGCAATATTAGGAGGGGTCCACAATTTTTGTACAGTCACTACATTATTTTCATCATGTTTCCTGATAAATATTAAATACAGAATAGGGAGACTATGACAGGGTATAATTTGCTCCACTGTGTGCTCCTCTGCTAATATCAGTTTCTGAAGACACATTTATTTACCATTCATGTTCTATATGCCAGATAAATGGATATGTTGTTTCTTATTTTACAGGAGGATATTGAGGATGATGAGGCTTCCTATACATTCTGTTAGGGACTCAATACTAACATCAAGGGTGTTTTATTTTCATATGAAGTTCATTCTAACAATAGCCACATGGCACAGAGGAATAAGGCCTTGACTGCGCCCCTGATGTTCTGTGCTGACCAGTGGCATGGGTGGTGGAAGGACTGAGTTCAATAGGAAGGGAGTGAGCAGTTGATTTCAGATTTTCTATCCTGAGGTGAGGAAGGTTGCCTGAACTTATTGGAACAGAATCATTCACACCCTGATGCGATCCACAGTGTAAGATGTAAGCCAGTCAGTTTGGAGGTAAATTTCTTCCTCCTGCTTAATGGCTACTTTCAAAAATGTTTCTAAGGAACTGCCCTGCTTAATGGCTACTTTCAAAAATGTTTCTAAGGAACTGCCCTGTTAGGTCAGTGCCTTTAAGCATGAAAGCTATACTCTCAGTTTTAACTGACAATTCAGAAAACTGCAAATTAACCACATTGGTAATCACTTTTCCCCTAAAGGCTGTGCATGTTTGGATCTGATATCCTGGGTGATGTTCGTAGTCATTACATGTATGCTTAAAGGTAATTGGTGTGTTTTGTAAGCAAGCACAGAAAAGACGCACTTCAGAGACCCCATTTACTCCAATGTGTGATGGCTGCAAATGTGCTTATGCAAATGCATAAATAATGACATGCAAATGAGAAATTATGTAAAACTGTATATGCTAATAAGTCCTTTTCCTGACGGTTTGCAATTTATAGTCATAAACTGACTTGTTTCTACACTGTGTCTATATTTATTGTAAAAGGAGAATTGCATCTTTTCTATCCACTTTGCAATCCTTGATGATGCTTTCCTTTGGGGCTAGCCAGGGTATTTTCCAGTGTGAACTGCTTGTCTTAGCAGATCCAAAACCATTTGCAGAGAGCCATCTAAGAAGGCTGAGAGAGAGGCTGAGAATTACTCATAATTTTGAGAATCAGGAAATCCTTAATAGATTTAGAGGGGACATGAATATTATAAAGGTATTTGTGTGCATGTATGAACCCAAAGGGGTACTGAGGGGATGCATGACCTTCCTATCCCTGTTGATACTAAAGAATGTAAAGCCCTCATTATACTTGCCACGGGGGACATTCCAGAGACATTCTGGGAACACTTTGGGTATCTCACAGGTTTCATCCTCAAGGATACTTCAGCAGTTCCTGGAAGTAGACTTTATCATTACATCTATTTCCTAGTTTCACCTCAGGACTGAGCCCAGACTTTGGGTGTATTTTATGGGGTGACATGTATTCTCGAGGTGCCCTGTGTCATAGATTGCACCATATTGCAATTAGGTCCCCTTCTGGTACACTGGGGATGTACCAAAGTAGGTAGGACTCACATTCCATAAACTGACAGGAAGTTTTATATGCATGGGGTTGCACCAGTGATGTGTTTGCCCAGCATCTTGGAAGTGCATCACAAATCCCATATATGGCACACTTGCTCATTCTGCCACGTCTTTTGCCATAATACAATGCCCAGTGGTAATTACATTGGTAAGTTGAAAAAATGTATTTTTTTTTATCATTTAAGTAGTTATTCATTGTAAAATGCATTGCTTAATTCTAAACCATGTTTTCTTTTTTTGTCTCCCCACTTTACTCTCTCTCTCTCTCTCTCCCTCTCTCTTTTTTTCTTCAGGTGATGCTGGATATCCACTGGAGCCTTGGCTCATGATTTGAATGAGAAATCCAAGTGGAGCTGCAGAAGATGTTTCAATATTGCTGTGTACCGGACGTGTTTTCATTTAGAGAGTATTTGGAATGTTATAGGGTAAGCCTGACTGCATTTGGGGGTCCCAATAACACAACCCAGCTACTGCATGCAGGATGTTTACTTCATGTTGCATTCTGCATAACAAGATTATGCTGCAGTCTGGTGGTGAAGTGACCCATGCTGTCACTGCGGCTCCCAATTCCAGTCTTACTATGACTTATGATGACCAGCTGGCAGCAGTAGTAAAGAACCCCATGCCTCAGACTCGAACATGGCATACTGCTGCACAGGTAAAGAGGCAGTGTCAAGTCCAAAACTATGGACCATGACACACTCAGGTTAGTGTTTCCTTTGTTGTAAAAACAATGCCTGCAGTGATATCTGTGTGCTATGGTATATGGTGCATGGTTTAGTGTCACTGCTCATCATACATTCTTTCTCATCTTCAGAAATATATATACATATTTATTTTATTTTATTTATTTATTTATTGACATTTGTTAACCGGGTTAGTCCAGCTGGAATTGTGGCTCGTTTTCAGTGGAGACCTGAGGAGAAAAGCTACAATCATAGACATTAATAGTATATTACAATGCTAAAGAAATATGTGAGTTAATAGAGATTTGATTGGCAGATGAGTTAAACATAAGTTGTAATACAGGAAAAGGTCTATATATATAGGAGAAAGCATACATAAAGCAGAAAAAAATCATAACATAATATTTTACATGGAGAGTATAATTAGGTACAAAGTTGAAAACATTTTCTTCTTATGATAGTCTAGATTGATTGAAATCAGTATATTGTAATTTACAAGGGGATTATGCAAAGTGGAGGAGTAAAAGTCCTGTGAATGGAGTGTAAGGAGGCTAAGTAGGGTCATGGCAGGGGCAAGTCTTGGAGTTGAGTAAATAAGATTTTAGTTCATTTTTAAAATGAGAGGAGTGGGTAATGGAGTGTATTTCCAGTGGAAGTTTGTTCAGGCATGGGCTACAGAGTATTTATATAGAAATTTGCCTACAGATTTCTTAGGTTGGTAGATGTCCAGTAGCTGTTGGTTTGAAGTACAGAAGGACCGAGATGGAGTATAGGTAGAGATTAAGGAAGCAAGAGATGGACAGAAAGAGGGCTTGTAGAGAATACAGTGTAACATATGAAACTGAGATAGTAGCAGTTGTTGGGGGAGTTCATGCCATTGGAGAGAGTTTAATGCAATACAGTGGTGTGAATTGTATAGGGAGTTAGTAATGAATCTAGCTATTTGTGGTACATTTGTTGGAGTTTATTCAGAGTGGTGGCCTGGATGTTGGTAAGAACTGGAGCAGTATATAGGAGGGAGGAAAGGAGGAGTGCCTGTCCTAGGGTGAATCTAGCTTCAGGGGTTAGACATTTTTTGTTCCGATACAGTAGGCCTAGTTTCTGGTGTGTTTTTTTTATACATTGGAGTGCGTGTAGGTTGAATTTTAATTCGTCATCAACAATGACCCCTAGGAGTTTTGTGTGGGTATCAGGTTGGATGGTTGTGTTATTAGAAGATTTAATAGCAAAGGTCATTTTATGGTGAGTAAGAGAACAAGGAAGGAAGAGTAGGAGTTTAGTCTTTTTGGGGTTAATGATCAGTAGGTTGTCTGAGAGCCATTGTTCAGTGGATAGAAAGGCATGTTGGGTTAGGATATGGAGGTTGGAGATGTTTGAGATAGAGATAAGTGTAGAGTCATCAGCATATTGAATTAGTGAAGATTCTTTGCAGGAAGTAAAAAGGTCACTGGTAAAGACATTGAAGAGAAGGGAACCTAAGATGGAGCTTTGAGGAACACCTGCTGGAATGGGGAGGAAAGGTGAGGGGAATGAGAGCCATTTGACAGATTGTTCTCTGCCAGATAGGTAGCTTGTGAACAAAGCAAGGGTGGAGGAAGATAGTTAAGATTAGCAAGTTTGGATAGTAATAGAGAATGAGAGACAGTATTGAAAGCTTTGGAGAGATCGAGGAAAAGACAGGAAACAAGTTTATTGTTATCTAGGGACTCAGCAAGGATGTGAGTGAAGGAGAGGATGGCAGTGGTGGTGCTATGGTTGGGACAAAATCCATGTTGGGTGGGGGTAAGTAGGTTGTGCTGGAGGAGGTGGTTTAGAAGTTGTGTGTGAATACATTTTTCAAGTATCTTTGAGAGGGGGGACAGAATGGCAATGGGTTAGTGGTTGGCAGTGTCAGTGGAGTTGCCACCTTTATGTAGAGGTATAGTGAAGAAGGATTTCCACAGAGTGGGAACAGTTGATTCAAGAATATACCTATTTATTAGTATAGATATAGGATAGGATATTGAGTCAGCAACTAATTTGTGGAAGGTAGGAGGTAGATTGTCAGTGGAGGGAAAACAGGGTTTGAGCTTAAGGAGTAGGGATTTGGTGTAAGTAAATTTTAAACTGGCTGAAAGAAAAACAGAATTGTCTTTGGAGGGTTAGTAGGGGTAGGTGTTGAAGTTGAATTTGGGTTAGAGGGTATGAGATTCTGGATGGTATCAATAAAGTATTTATTTAGGAGGGTAGCAGTTTCCTGTGGGGCTGTGTTTGGGTAAGGGAAGAGGTTAGAGGGACTGTCTGGATGGAGGATGTTATTTAGAGTAGACCAAGACTTTTGAGGATAAGATTTGTTGTTTAACTGGACACAGCAAAAGTAGGACTTTTTGTCTTTTGTAGTTTGTTTTTTAGTAAGGTTCCTTAGTTGTCTATATTTGAGAAGAAGTGGTAACTGTTTTGTTTTAATCCAGGCTTTCCAGGCACTGTCTCTTTCTTTCATAAGAGACTTAGTTTCCTTGGAAAGCCATGGAGCTTGGTTTGATCTTATTCTGATTATCCTTGAGGGGGCAAAGGAGTCCAAAGTATTCAGGAAGATATTATTGAACATATTTACAGCATCATTGAGGGGGATTTGTTTAAGGATGGACCAGTTTATTCTGGAGAGTATATATTTAAATTGGGAGATATCAAATGTGGAAAGTTTTCGGCAATCTCTAAATAGGAGGGGTTTGGAAGTTTGGGAGTAGTATCTTAAGACGGAGGTAGGGAGATGGTCACTGAGGGAGTCTGGAAGGGTGGTGGGACTGTGGTAGTGGTGGGGGGAGTTGGTGAGAATCCAGTCAATTGTGGAGCTACAAGATGAATTTTTATGGAAGCGGGTGGGGGATGTGATTAGTTGGTGGAAGCCATGTAGGTGGATGCTGAGTTGAGGAGAGTCACTAGTGAGTTTTGACCAGTATATGTTGACATCACGTAGGATAAGAGTTTCATATGGTATATTGTGGGAGAAACAGGACAGGATGTTTTCTAGGATGGGCAGATTGTTGCCAGGAGGGAGATAGATGGAAGCAATGGCAATTTTTTATGAGTATTCAAATGGCAGTTAAGGATGATAAGTTCAGCTGAGTGGAAGTCAGGAATGGGGAGGGGTGAGGTGAGAGGTTAAGGGTATTGGAGTAGAGGATTGCTACATCACACCATTTTTTAGCAACTCTGTCAGTGCGAAAGATATTATAACCAGAAGAGAGCATTTCACTGCTAGAGATGTGTGGCTTAAGCCAAGTTTCTGATAGGGAGAGAATGTGAGGAGTAGTGTGGGCTATCCATGTGTGCAACTCAGTGATTTTATTTGTTAGGCTCTGAATGATTAGTAAGTATATAGTTAAGTACTTAGATTGGGATGAGTTTTTTGTCTGAGGATGAAGGTGGTGAGAACTGTGTGTGGAGAGCAAGGTGGGAGTGGTTTGAGGGGAGTGAGAGAGAGGGGAGAGGAAGAGGGGCCTGTGGCCAGCAAGAAGGGCCAGTGGTGATTGAAGCTGCAGAGGTAGATTGGTTTACCTAAAAAAAAGACAAAGGAAAGTTGAAAGGGGTACGTGGGGAGAAGATACCTTATACAGGAGGTATGTCTGGTAAGTAATAGGGAGACAAGGGAGGATTGTAGTCTATGTAGTGACTATAGAGGAAGGGAGAGGTGGTTGTGTGAGGGTTAGTAGACAAAAAGTGTGAAAGGAGGCCTCTGAGTAGTTTGAGTGAGGGGAGGGAGTGCAGGTTTGAGTTATGGGGCTGGATATGGTGAGTGTAGATATGAGTGAGGGTATAGGAACCACAGAAAATGCCAGGAGGTAAAAATGAGATGCATGCATTGAAAAATCAGCATTCCCCTGATAGAATAACAGTAAAAATAATTAAGGCAAATAAAGATGCAATTCTTTAAAGTCTAACAAGCAAAATACTTAATCAAAACATGTAGATACATTTCCTTGAAATCAAGCATGCAATACAGTGCAGGTCATTTAAACGATGCCAAATCTGGCAGGTTTAGTCAACATATAACAGTTGGAAACAGCGGGCAAAGTTATTTAATAGTAGATGGCATCAGGTTGAAACAGGCAAAGCATCATAGGTAAATCAGAGTGATACAATTAGTAAACATCAGGGACAAAAACTAGGAGAGCTAGCTAATTAATCCGTGTCTAGTAGTTGGTTGGGAAGAGCAAAGATGCTATAAAAAGCATCTGTGTGGTGAAGTAAGATGAGGAAGGAATACAAAAAACGGAAGATCTAATGCAAACAAAAACAGTACCTAAATAGTAATAGTGATGGCTGCTAGTTAATGCAGGGTGAATATAACACACCAGGAGCCTAAATGTGTGTGTTTGGGGATAAATAACTAAGTAGAGGCACATTATTACATAATTCTAGACTTAATGCAAAAATAAAGAGAAAATTAGTGAGTGCGAGAATTAATGGTCACTTATTTATATATATATATATATATATATATATATATATATATATATATATATATATACAAATTACATATAGATATATAGATATATAGGTATATAGATATATAGCTATATATATATATATATATATATATATATATATATATATATTATATATGGTATACCTTCATTTGTAAGAAAAGCTTTTGTGACTTTAAATGACGAAACACAACATGTTCCAAAAAAAATATCGAAAATGGTAATCTGGAAAAGCAGATTCGACCATTTTTGAACTGCAGCACAACAGTAAATGTCAGGAGACATTTCCGCCCCCCCTGCCCCCCCACACTCTCTTCTACTTTAATATACAAACTCCGAGATCGCACTACAGTAAGGGAAAGGGTTCATTTCCCGATCCCCGCTATAGTGCAATCTGCACCTGGAATTTCAAATTCAAATGAGTGAATGCCAATGTGCATTCGCTCATCTGGATTCGCAACAGTGGCAGCCGACATTTGTCATATCTGGAGGTTGAATTTTGCACTTTAGTGCATCCTACAGCTTTCTTATGATGAAATGAAGGTATACCATATATATATATATATATATATATATATAGATATATATATATACATATATATATATATATATATATATATATATATATATATATATATACATATATATATATATATATATATATATATATATATATATATATATATATATATATATATATATATATTACTTTAGAATAGTTATTTATATTAATGCTAATAAATGTCATGCCTGACTGCTCAGTGGTACCTATTCAGTGATGTCATAAGGTCTGATGTAAAGAATAATTAAAATTTTAACAGATTTTTACAAGAATTTCTGATTTGGTGGTATACTTCAGAGTGCATGTACTGATTCTTATGAGTCTGTAAACTGAAGAAAGCATGTTATTTCATTATTTAACATGAATTCATGCTTGGCAAGTTAATGGAAAATGTTTCACAGGCTTTTTTAGTATTTCAATGTTTCCTTAGTTTTACTATTACATACTTGAAATAATTTATTAGTTCTTTCTAAAGTTACTGCTTATCAGATTATTTTATTTTCTCATACATAGCAAGTTGTGTCCACAGAGACATATAGCTCTTCATTTGTGTAGTGCTGAGGATGAAGGGGCAACAGTTGTAGTTTACATGGCAGGATAATTACATATTTTTTTTTTAATTTTTTATGTTGTATATTACAGGTATATGTCAGTTGTAATATTGCTGAATCGAAAGGCATGATAATTGTATCCTCTTAATGGTATAAATAAGTTAAATTTGAATGTTATCTCATGGAGATTTCTTTCCAGGTATTTCCTTTACCTGTAAGCGATATCATTATTAAAATTAAATGCATGCCAATGCTACAGTCAGCACTTTTTGCTCTGCTTCCCTGCACCAGCTTAATCCACCAGAGGTGCTAATCCTAACCCTAATGATCCCCTAACCCTACACTTTAACTTAATAAAAATCTTCCCTTAACACTGCCACTACATAAGACACACTCCAACACACAAGCACGCACAAACACACACACACACAGACCCACCCACACCCACCCACACCCACACACACACACACACACACACACACACACACACACACACACACACACACACACACACACACACACACTCACACACACCCAGCCACACCCAGCCACACACACACACACACACACACACACACACACACACACACACACACACACACACACACACTAACAGCACTACCCTTAACCTAACCCCAAAATACACACACTAATACACAAACATAAAACGCCTATCACTGAGCCTAACCTTGAAGCACAAATACTCTCATCCCGTCTGACCCAACTCACTTTCTCAGCAAAACATTCCCTTGAATTTCTGACTATTTGGCTGTCCATATACCTTCGATATTAAGCACTAACCTTCACACTAGCCATCCAAGTGGACATTTGACCAAATGACAAGAAACTACATGCACACACACACACACACACACACACACACACACACACGTGTGTGTGTGTGTGTGTGTGTGTGTGTGTGTGTGTGTGTGTGTGTGTGTGTAAAATACAGATGTACATCTGCATGAGTATACAAATTTTTTTATGTATATAAATATATGC
Source organism: Protopterus annectens (assembly GCF_019279795.1). NCBI lineage: Eukaryota > Metazoa > Chordata > Ceratodontiformes > Protopteridae > Protopterus > Protopterus annectens. The sequence goes on along the minus strand of NC_056729.1, from coordinate 213,129,860 downwards.
ATTTATACACACAAAAAAAAACATATTTGCATTTCCGCATAGTTATTAGCTGTACTCCATGCAGACAATTTTTGTAAAGAAAGGATTTTGTTTGTATAGACCAGACAATATTTTTTACTATGAAAATTGTACAAGGCAGTCATTCCTCTAGAATTTAACTGCATGTATGAGATGGATGAACTCAGTCAGCCACTACATGCTAGTCATTGCCGAAGTTGGGGGTATAGGGTTAAAGTAGGAAATGAATAAGCAGCGCATAGTTTAATGAGAAATAACCAGTTTTATTACTTCTGTAAATATTTTTCAGATAATCTCTATATATGCTTGCACTCAGTAAACAGGAGATTGTCTAAGCACTCATTCCCATGAACTATATGTACTACATCCATTTGTATCAATAAAATTGTTTTGCTTAATGAAAGTTGATCTGGAAAAATGTTAAAACTTCCTTTCAATTTTTATATTTTTATGTGTGTTCAGTTTCTGCATTTGATGGGAAAGTAAATTGTGTTTCTTAACGAAAATATACATTGTATCACTTAAAACTGCAACTTAAATATACAAAGCATAGCGGAAAGCAAAACCTATACTGTAAGTGTATGCAAAAATCACAGAAAACACCCATTCCCTAAACAGACAAGCTGTCCATATGTAACAACAATTAAAAAGAAGGCGCATTCCTACTATTTCAACTTGCATTAAAGAAAAAATATTAGCAGTGATAGATTAGGTATAATGACTGTATGGCAATCTGTGCTTTACTGTTTCTGTAATTAATAAACAAAGCATATTTTAAAAATGAAACTAATTTTTGAAGAAATAAGCACACATACTAAACAAGTACAAGAGTAACTTCAATGCTGTGTGCTAGTACAAATAATTATGTAAAAAATGTTAATGAATAAACATCTGAGACAAATAAGTCACCATGCTGTTATTTGCTCTCTATGCAGCTGATGAGGAACATGGATATCATTCAGCCCGGCAGAACAGGAGACTGCTGAGGCTTACTGCCGGTTCTCTAAAGTATGACAAAAATATTTCCATTAAAAATGTTAAGTAATATATGTCGTTTTCTGCTTTTACTTGATTTTTTTACTATAATTCCAACAATAATTTATACACAGAGATAGCACAAGGACAAAAGTGCTTTCAGTGTAGTATTGCAGAAAAATTCCTATCAGGCAGACATTTTAAGTGTAATACAATTTCTTATGTAACTAGCATATTTCATTAACATCGGCAGGCTGCAAATGTAAACATTACCACCACTTGATAGCTTGATAGCAATATACTGATTGTTCCCATGTTTCCAGAAGCATTTCCCAGAATTTTCCTTTATTTGAATAAAGTTTTAATTAAAAAAAATGTTAAGAAAGTTTTATCAGATATATTATGAGTCCATATTTTGTGTCCTTTTATTGCCCCCCCCCCATATTTTTCTTATTTTAATGTTGCATTCCTTTGTTCTTTATTTTGGTGCTTCCCATTTCTGTTTATTTTCCTATAATCCTTTGGAATAGCTCAGATGTGTTCTTCCCAGGTCAGGGAAGTTCACCCTCTGCCTGTCTTAAGACGTCCTTACAAGTTCAAGGTAATGACATTGGTCCTATAGATGCCCGGGCATGTGACAGCCTGGTAAACCTCACTGACCATGGGCTTCAGGACTTGGTTAAAGATGTGGTGGAGCAGGTAGTGAAGAGAAGTCTTCAGCCAGTCAAGAGCACTCTTCAGTTGGTTGAAAGCCTCAACAACTGCATTGCTCTCAGCAAGTGGAAATGTTTGAGGTCCTGTAGAATACGGAGTTCCTCCTGGACTGAACTACCCATCATTCTCTCCTTCTCTCATCCTCTCTTGTCCACCATCTAACCTGCATCCATCCCAAACTGTACTCACTTACATTAAAAACATTGAAAAATAGGGCATCTATCCCTGCTAGAAATGTAGCACCCTTCCTTCCCCACCTCCAGCACAGCTCTCTCGATATATTCCGTTTGTATTTCCCTCTTTGTTACGTCACTCCTTTTTTGAAACTTTCCTATCTTCCCTTTTCCTCTATAAAATGACTATAATAGGATATCCATATTAGGATACCCCTATATAAAACATGTGAAATCTCTTTATATTTTTATAGGTTGATAATAAATGCTATGCACTTTGCTGCTTACCTCAAATGGTTTAAATGTGCTTGTTCATAGCAGCATTTGGTCATAATAATATATGTACATGAGCACTTAGTTTAGGATTAACATCACTTCATTTACACATTTACCATCGGTGGGTGTTTTCTTTAAAATACCTTCACATTGACTTAGTTTTTGTGAATACCCTGTGATTAATTGAATTAGTATACTGGCGTAGAGATGTCTTTCACAAATAACCACTGCACAACTATGGATCTTAGGATTATAAGTACCAACCCCATCTCTGCCCATAGCTGAGAATACCAGATTCAGGAGATGTATTTCTGGAGTGGACTTCATTTCTTGCTGCATATTAACTGCCTTTTCTAAGCAGCAAAATTACATCTAATCTAAATTTTGACTGTAATGAATGTGTTCCATTATGCAAAATTTATCCATCAATGAAATCTGAAGATAAGCCAGTCAGTGGTATACAGTGCAAGTTCATTGGCAACTTTGATGACCTTGGCTTATTTACTGAACTGGACTTCATAAGTTGACTGGAAGAGGACAGGACTGAGCAACTGTTATCATGTTTTCTTATCTCCTGTGAAGATATAAAATGTTCTGCCTTGCAATCCTTAAATTAATATATGAACTTTTTTACTACACGGGGTTGTGTACTTGGAATACACTAACACATCAATCAAATAACACTGGCATCATTAAATGTAGGAACACAAGGGGGAAATGACATCTTATTTAAGAAAGTACCCTAACTGCCATAATGCCACTGCACCAGGGCATTCCTGTCTCCAGAGAATGGACTTGGAGATAAGATCAAAGTTAAATTATTACAGAAAAAATGCCTTATATTTAATTTACATTTTATACAGATTGTTTGGGAGTCTAGTATACAATCACTGTGGAGACTGTCTTGTTAATTTTAAAATGCACTCCACCTCAGAGGACGTTCTGTACTCTTTATTTAATGTATATTATGTTGCTATGATCTGTGTAATTTTTTATGACTATGCAACCTAACATTTTTTTTGTCAAATTGAAAGCGTGTAGCTCAGTATTTTTACATCTCAACATCAATTGTCTGTATACCTTACTTATGTTACCATAGTAACTGTACAATAAAATTTTTCCATCAGTGCACCTAGTATAAGTAGCTTTTGTTTAGACGTTGAGCACTTGTACTAAAGATGATCTATTTCTCATATGATTAACATGTTTTCTTTATCCATGTATAGTGCCTTGATCCCTTTTCAAGTCAGCTGATAAATTTGTTCATTATTTATTGTATAATTTCATTTTCCTTCATTAACTACTTTGTGACCTTAAGGGGCAGACGCTAACTCTTCTGATGTTGGGCCTTCACTAAGGCTAGTTTCAGTGATGACACTGGGGGTAGGGGGGGTGGACACATTCCCATTCTGTGAAACTGTGTGTCCCAGTCACTGGAATGCAGCATCAGATTACTCTCTTTTCCCTTTAGAACTTCTCTCTTCCAGGTGCATTTCCCTTCTTCCACACTGCATTTTCCTTTTTCAAGGGAGCTTGAACAAATGAACCACATGTACTTTACAAGCATAGATCTTGAAATGGAGGAAGCAGTCTGGTTAAGTGACTTAGAGTTACATAGTAGACAAATGTAGAGATAGAACGGATCAAACCTTGTACCTGCTCATTAAGTGCATGGAACCTTAATTCTCCACACCATCTGCCAGACATCTATTAATTACTCCTTCTTATTGTGTAGGGTAAATCACTGAGGGAATTTAATTGTTCAGGTGCAGTACCTACTGTTGTTCTTCCGACAGCCTTTTAAGTGAATTATTTGACAGTTAGCTGAACTGTTAAACGATTACTGTTTGCAATTAAAAGTGCAGGGCTTGAATCCTCCCACCTCCATTTGCCTCACTCAGATAGTACTTCTAGTTTACCTCTGAAAAGAGTCACTTTCTCCAGTATGTTTACCTGGTTACCAGATATTTACATTTTGTCCTGTTGGGGACCTTGTCCCTCCCCACCAATTATTTTTGGCTTTGTCCAGAATTCTTAACCAAAGAAATTGAGAAGTATTTTTTCTGCTCCGTGTAAAATTTTCTCTTTCTGGCAATTTGTTGCAGATTGTGGTTACTAAATAATGGCAGTCATAGGAGTTTCAGGTTTTGTATCCTTCAGAAAGTGAATGAAAAGCTTGTTATTTTATCAACTTTCCAAGTACATAAGAGAAATATTTAAGAACTCTTAAGATGTTGAGAGGGTAGAGGGAAGACTGTATGGTTTTGACATCAGCAAGCTGAAATCCATTTCTTCATGAAGTATGAATTTATTCATTCACTTGATCTCAAGTAAATATCCAGTGTACAGTCCTACAAATGGCTGTAACTGATGTGTGTGTGTGTGTGTGTGTGTGTGTGCGCGCGCGCGCACTAGCGTCTGTGTGTGCATGTGTGAGTAAGCTTGCGTGTGCATCAAAGATCAAAATCTCAGCAATGTAGTGGGTAAAATTAAGTAATAACTGAAATGGGGAGAAAGGCTGGAAGTTTTTTTAACTGAGAATTTGTAAGACAATAATTTGCTTATTTGTTTGGGGGGACAGGGGCGTCCTTTACTTTTTCAGCTACATTCAAGTCTACTATTTGAAGAGTTGCATTTGTAGTTAAACAATATACTACAACTAATGTATAACTTTTTGTTTTCTAAATAGTGTAAAGGAAAAATTTCCTTTCTGATCAAGTGACTGTTCTGGCACGCAAAGAGAGACTGCAGTATTAATGAACCTTTTTAAGTATAGTTTAACTGTGGTGTAAGCTTCACTTGTAGCTGTTATAAAATCTGTCGCACTTTAATCATCTTCCCACATTGTGCAAATAGTGCAACATTCTGCATTTTAAAGGTGGAAGGCTGACTGTGGTGGTAATTTATTTAATTTGTTTGCTTGTTGTTGTTCTGGTATGGAACACCACCTCAGATCTCCCTTGAAAATATGCCATTGGACTAGTGGGGCTAACCCTGTCAAAAAACTATGCAAGGACAAATAAACTAATAATAGTTGCCACTTTACTTCAGTTATATCATGATTGCCTTTGTACCCTGACTTTTTTAATGTATCAGCATCTTTAAATGGTTATGGTTAATATATCTCAGTGGACCTAGAGCTGTAAAATGATAGGTTCATAGGTTCATAGGATGATACTAGGCTATTGGCCCAGAGGCCCTTATAAGCCTAGCCAAGAATTTTGCCCATGTTTCCTCAAATTCAGCACCTGTTTCCACTGTCCAACAGGGACATAGGTGGGATCCCAGGGGTATATTTTCTGCTTCCCATCCAGTCATCCAGGTTCCTCTTAAAGAGGGCTAGAGAGGTACTCTGCTTGACATGAAGCAGGAGTCTATTCCACAGATGGGTGAGTCCTTGGGATACAAATCTATCCTGCCAACATGTTCTATTAATGTCACAGACCAGGTTAAGGCCTTGCATGCAGGTTGCACGTGTGGAGTTTGTCTTAGGGATATGCAGCAACTCCATCAAGGCAAGGTCAGAAATGGTCTTGTATGCCAGACACAGGTCATCTCTGAGCAATCTGTATGAGACTGAGTAGAGGGACAGGGCATTTACCCTATCTGTATAGGATAGGTGTTTGAGACTCTGAATTTTCCTGGTCAGGAATCTCTGTGGTCTCTCCAACTGCTGCATGTGCTTGGCAAGGTACATGCTGAAGTGGGTTTTGTACTCGATAATGGGTCTGATAAGGGAGGAGTACAAGGATGTTATGACCTCCTTGTTCCTGGATGAAATCCCCTTATTTATGAGGTGGGCCATGTAGAAAGCCTTCCCTACACTGAAAGCAATGTGGTGGTCAAAAGTCAGGTTGCTATCAACCTGGGTGCCCAAGTCTCTCACGACTAATTACATGCTTAGTAAGTTGTTATTAATGTGATAATTAGTGGGGATGACATTTTCCCCAATGGGGATAATGACACATTTCTTGGCATTCAGTTTGAGGCTATGCTTCTGGCACCAATCATTTGTTTGTGTAAGGCCCTCTTAGAGGATGTTCACATCACTAGGGGAATTTAAGACAGCACCCAGTTGGCAGTCATCTGCAAACTGGGTCAGCCACAGACCACTGGTTTTGGCTTGCACCTCAGAAAAGTATATCCCAAACAGTAGAGACTCCAAGACCGATCCTTAGGGTTCACCACTAGTTATGGATCTTGGAGGTTTTTTCCCCAGAATCCACTTAAAGCCATCTTTATATACGAGTCTTGCTAGCCATAAAGAATTATTTTTTTAACTTCCATGTAACTAGAATGGCAGTAGTTGGTCAGAGACATCTTGAAAAGCCTCTGGAATCTATTTTCTTTTTGACTTTTTGCTTGAATTACTCTGGACTGTGTTCTCATAGTAGCTCTTGCTTCTTCAACAATAGTTGTAATTCCTGAGCAAAATAAACTAGCCAAACTGCATGCAAGCTTCTGATATTTAGTCTAAGTGCTGGCCATACCTCTCAACCTGGAAACATCAAAAATCTGGACAAAGGCCCATGAAAAATAGGTACAAATCTGTATGCTGGTTAACATACAATTTGCATACATACTTATGTAACCCTGCCCACTTCAATGGAATGATGGGATACCAATTTTCGAAAGCAAACTGAAGAACAGACATATGTTCCCAGACCCTGAAGTATATATATAAACATTTTTTTTAAATGTGTAGCAATGCTATACACTGGGAAGGGAGAAGATGATGATCCTTAGGATTTGTTTTTGGTGACTTGCAGTATGTGGGTTTTGTGCTACTAACAAAAACAGACTCTGTATAAGCAGTACAAAACTTTTCTCCCCCTGAAGAACTATGCAGCACAAGAAATCTGGAAAAGCCAACATTTATTGGGGGGAGGCAAAGGCCCAAAACCAGGGACACATTTTAACATTGCTTGTATAATCTTAGAAAGTTGCTAGAATAAAATGTTTTGTGTTACCACGGGTTTCTTGAATGATAGGAAGACTGAAACTTAAATGGTTATCATTATTTAGTGAATTCAGTTCTCACTGATTTGCCAGAAGCCTACAAATTTGAAGAGGAACAGACCAACGTATGAACCATTCTGTGAAACTTTGGACAGGTGAAAAACTTCTTGACTCATGAGTGGTGGTATGGGTAGAAAATTTAGTGTCTTGCTCTTTGTATCTAAGGTACAGTGTCTGAGTCTGAGTAACCCTAACTACCAGTTATACCTAACTGGGGCATTTCATGTACACACACTTGTAAAAACTACACTAAACTTCTGGAGCCAAAATGCACTCAATTTCTGCAATAGCAGTACACTCTTCTGTAAGAATTAATAACACATTCTTTTTGGTTTTGCCTTACATGGAGCCAGGGGGAAGAAAGAAGTGCTGTGCTTATATGAACTGCCAAAACCTTTGTACAGGTAAATTTAAATTAAGAAGTAATGGGTCACTGTCTTTCTCGAGATGACGTTATGAACAGTTTCAAAAAAAAATTCAAAAAAATCCTGGGAAATTTGGAAATTAAAGGGGTCACTTGGGAATTCATGGCACCCAAACATTTTACCCTCAAAACTGGTATTCACTGAGGAATTTGGTATGGTTATGAGGTATGGTGCTGACAGACCCTTTCCCACATTCTTCCTGAGCTGTCAAAATTACCATTGCAATCCAGGCGCTGATAAGTGACGACTCATGCTTCAGTTTTAGAGAAAATATTTAACAGACATGTATCTGCAGTGGAAAGAAATAAGATTTATCTTGAACACTGGCAAAATGTGTTGTATTTGTTTAAAAAATAGTCTTTACATTGCAGCACAAAACAAAATAAGTATTTTGTTTCTTTAATCGGGGTTATGGTATATTTTTCTCTGCCTACTGATGCACATCTGTCTTCGTACATGACATTTCCCTCATCTGTTTTGTTTTGGTTACTACTGCCTTGAATTGTTACACTGTAGAGTACTAACATTTCATCCAAACCATAATGTTTGAGCATAACAAATTAGTAGTTTTTCTGTGCTGTAAACATTGTCAGGACTGATAAGATTTGATCACTGTTTTTTTATACTGTCTCTTTCATCACTTAATTTCCAATTGAAAGTTTCCTGCTACCCTTCTTAGGTTCATAGGTTGGTACTAAGCTATTGGCCCTAGGGCCTATAATACTGTGCATTATCGGTGGATTGACAAGTATCATGTATTCTATAATTTATTTGTGTGGTGTTTCCATGCCCTCTCCCCAAAAGAAAAAATATATAATCTACTGTATGTGCTCCATAAGCCTGTTACTGTGCCTCTATTGTACCCTGACAAGAAAAGGAGCCTGGAGCTGCCGCTGACTAGTTTAAATATACTCTAATGAAACTCGTAAATATTTCACCTAGAACCATGGTGCCCTTTAATGCCAAATGCAGATGATCAAACAAATATAGTACTATAATCCATCAGTCAAGTACTCAACAGTCTGATATATCTCATCCTACTTATGATGCAATTATTAGCAATGTCAGGAGCAGGCACCACTTTGTGAAACATTCGTGGATGCTGTAATCGAATATTAGTTTTCCACAGTTCCATAAATTCCTCTTGCTCTTCAGTGACCCTTACCAAGCCATGTCCATTATCTCTACATGGACAGTGACACCAAGACTTGCATGTTGTTCAGCTGCTCCTGTAATCCTCAAGAACCAGTTCTCTCCTCATAACTATTTCATAAGGTCTATACTTCAACTCTCTGCTTGTATCTCATAATTCTTGCTTCAAAGCTAATGATTCCATTAGGGGATGATACCCACTCAGGGAAGATAGCTGTTAAATACTGTCTCTTTCATCACTTAATTTCCAATTGAAAGTTTCCTGCTACCCTTCTTAGGTTCATAGATTGGTACTAGGCTATTGGCCCTAGGGCCTATACAATTCTTAACTTCTTAGTCCCCACTGGGGATGCATTCTTAACAGCACCAAATTATGCAACAACATCATATGAATTAAGAACTGCATTTAGAGATTTACAGCTTGTTTCCACTGCCTAAAGTGACTTAGTTGTTCTTTTTTTTATGTTCACAGGTACGTATTATGCTACAGAACAGTAAAAGTCTTAAGAGGCCTAGCCTTACATTCTCACTGTACTCTTTAGTCCTTGTATTTTGTATACAAATAACCCAGAAACAGGCAGAACAAGGACATGTTGGGACATTTGCATGTTGCCCCCATCCATGAAGGTCAAGAGTGTTAAGCCATGGATAACTTTTTGGTTATCTATTCATTCACCTAAATTGAATAGAGTAAGAAAAGTGCTTCACTTTTTTGTGGAGTGGAAGATGATTCCACAGAAGCAGAATTCTTTGTGATATATACCTATCGCTCCAACATGTTCTGTTTATTTAGCAGAAGAGATTGAAATCCCTTGCGTGGGTGCTTATGCTGCCACTGGACTTGAAAATGTGTAAAACGACTGAAACAATAAGGTCAGATGATGCTGTATGCATGAGACAGAGATGAACTCTCAGTAGGCTGCATGATGTTGAAAAGAGGAACAAAGTTTTCACACCATGTGGATATTTTTTTAATGATTCAGACCATTGATTTTCTTTGGGAGGAAACTTTGGATCATTCCAGAAGGGACAAGTATTTGGACAAGAACATATTGAAAAGGGCTTTATATGGTCATCAGCCTACTGAGTATCAAGTACAAGGGAATGATTACTTCCCTGGACATGGATGTTATACCTTTAAATATGTCATTTGATGAAAAAGGACATACCTACAATAGTGGATATATGGGGATAGGGTCCGAGATTCTGTCTACAGAATCGATTTACAAAGTTGCATAGTTACAGAAGAAATCATGCTTTCTGAAGGATGTAGTTATACCTGTATTGACATTTGGTGTTAGTACATGGTTTTGACAATAGCTGTTTGTTTAGGACAAGTCCTAATGGAGGATCATGGTGTCCTCTGGGGATATTATGATGGCATCATCTGCAGTCTTCGTCAGCCACAAACCATCAACATTAGTTTTGACCTCCAAGAAATAAATAGCAAAGAGGAGTGGTCTAAGGACTGAACTCTGGAGTATACCACTGGTGACAGGTCTTTTGAAGGAGGTTGAGCTGCAACCTTTTGGTTCTGTTTATGAGCCAATATGCTATCCAGTGAGTTACACAGGAATTTACATTTACCTCAGAGAGTTTATCTATGATACCACAGTGTGGGATACTGTCAGATACCTTTGAGAGGTCTAGATATGCAGCATGTACTGATTCCCCTCATCCATTGTTATAGTAGCTTTTACAAAGAAGTCAGCCAGGCCCAGGTTAGGTAGGCAGGATGTGCTCTTGATGAATGTGACCTGGCTTTGGGAGAGGGGCTGTAAACTACTTACATACTTATTTATTAATTCTACAATGAGCCTTTCCATGACCTTATAAATAAATCTAGTCATGTGCACGGGGTCTATAATTACCTGGGGTCATTGATGCTTCACCTTTGTCCAAGAGATTGACGGCTGTTGTCCTCCATGTATTTACTATGAAGTCTGTTTTGTGGAAGATATTGAATAGCCTTTGCAAGGGTTCTGACAAGTTGGCAACATTGTCTGTTGTCTGGCTTGCATAACAACATGAGAAGTTGGTTTGGGGAGATTTAAGTGGAAGGTGTAGATGTGGCATGTGATCTCAGAATATGGAGGGGGGCAGGGGTGAGGTTTGAGTTAAATTTGTCTGCTAGTAGACTGGCAATGTTGTCTTGGTCTGAGTAGATGATATCATCTACACCTAGCTCTGCACAGTGCTGGGCATTGCTTCTGAAGTTTCTAACAGCGCTAATGAAGGCTTTGTGATTATCTTTCACCTTAGTAGCTATTTTTATCTCATATCCAGCTTTACTTGATTTGATCAGGGTCAAGAGTTCCTTGCTGAGTTTAACAAGAGTGTTCTTGACATCTTGAAAGTTAAATAACTTTTTTCATACAATAAGTTTTTTTTTTTTTTATTGTGTTATAGAACCATTTTATATTAGGGTTCTGCCATGGAGTTTTTGTTTAAACTTGGCATTGTGTTTATTTCTGAGGGGGAGAGATGCATATATGCAGCTATTTGCATGTGCATAGAAAATGGCAGTAAATGATTCCACATAAGCAGTGGGATCATTGAGATGGAAGTTGGTTTTTAATTTAGTCTAGATAGCACTCAGTTTTAGTAGCTTACACTTTGTGGCACTGGAAGGTGCTTCAGGCTTCAGTCTTATGGTGAATGCTACTGATTTTTGATCTGTTTTAACCAGGGTAAATTTGCAATTGGTGTGGAACAAAGCTGCACCATATTGGAAAGACCAAGACCATGATTATGTTACCCATGATTGTGGTGCAGCCTAATTGGTCCAGATAGCTTCTGTTGAAGTCCAGACATTTCTAGATGTACATGTTTCAGGATGAATAAGTCACACAGTTTATGGAAGGATAGCTAAATTCTCCTAAGAGAATGGTGTTTGGTTTAATGCATAGGGATATCATACTGGTAAGGTCAGGGTCACGGGGAAGGTCATAATATGATAAGGGGGTTTGTTAACAGTTTGCTGGATGTGGAGGAGTTCCAAGTCATTATCTTGTTTTTTTAAGAATATGGTGAGAACAACTCCTTAGTGCCTTTGTCTAATATGGTAATAGGTATTGAAACCCTGCACTGATAAAGTGGTGATACTTGCTGAAACCCTGCACTGATAAAGTGGTGATACTTACTGAAACCCTGCTCTGATAAAGTGCTTTCATTGCTCTTGAACCAGGACTCTTAGATGATGAATATGTCAATGTTTTCCAGGTTAGTGAGTGTTTGTGATGAGTGGAGATTTTTGTTATGGCTCTTAGCGGTGAGCAATAATACTTTAATGTCATCGGGATTCTGTTTTGTTATATTGGAACCATAAGAAGACTAATATTGTCTACGGGGGTGCATGAGGATTTAGGCAATATGGGAAAGCCCTGAAGGAGAGGTGCAGAGTATCCTTAGCAAAGCAATAGGGATTGTTTCTCATCCCCTCACTGGCTGAAATATTCTATATTCTCATTGAATGACAACAAAAGCGAAGCCAGTTGCTGAAAATAGTAATTGTCTGTTCATATTGTGGCATTATTCTTGGTGATTGTAGACATACCTCTCAACCTGGAAACCTCAAAAATCTGGACAAGGCCCATGAAAAATAGGTACAAATCTGTATGGTGATTAATATAAAATTTGCATATATAATTACATAACCCTGCCCACACCAATATAATTGTGGGATATCAACTTTCAAATGCAAACTGAAGAACAGACAACCAAAATATGGCACCAGAGTCCCCCTGCAGCCATTCCAATGTCCCATTACCTGGCTGTATTGCCCCATTTACCATAAACACTAATGTGTGCAATTACACAGTCTTGCCCAGTTGCAGTATCCATGTTACTAACAGCAGTATTAAGCAGCTCAACACCTTCCACACTCCCACCTTGTACATATCCCTAGTCACATTATAAATACCACCTTGTGTATCCCCTGAAAATAGGCTATAACCTAGTAGGATTGACTAACCCAGGGTGGACTCTAAGGGAAAAATTACCTGACAGGAATTAAGACTACCTATTGGTGGAAAATATTGGTGATTGCATTATAGTTGACCAATGTGTGCATATGTGTGTGTGTGTGTGTGTGTGTGTGTGTGTGTGTGTGTGTGTTTTAACTTGAAACTTTGCTGATGCGGAATGGCCGGAACACAAACTTTCTCAGAGAGTAAAACAAGTAATGCGTGGAATTTTTGGAGGTATTGATTTGAAACACCCTAAGAACTACTGGGACATTTTTCTTCTATAATGAAAATGGGATACCGCAATGCCCTTATTAATTGTTGTTGTTTATTTTATTTAAGGCTTGCTGACTAGGTAGAGCACTAATCCAGCAGGATTATTTACAGGGGGGGGGGGCTACAGTACTCTGTACATCAATGAGATACAGTATAACAAGTATTGTGAAAGCAATTAAGCACTTAAGTACTGTAAGTCAGGTATACAAAGACATGCATTATAAATTGTAATGAAACAAAGTACAGCGATCTGCAAAGGAGGTTGCTTAATATATTAGAATACTTACAAAAAACAGTGTTTAAGGAGTGTAGTATTTACAATGTCCTCAAATAAAACAAGAGATAAGAGAATTAAGAAAAAATGGGAGGTAGGTATATGGTGAAGGAGTGGTGGGTAGGGTGAAGTGGGATCAAAATCCAATGAGCTATACTTGGGGTTTTACTTTCAGGCATATGGAATTCAAAGGAAGACTGGTTCCAATCACTGCAGTGCTTCATCCAGAAAAGATATGTGGCACTTAAGTAAATACAACTTCAAGTTTAAGATTAATAAAAATGCAACAAAATACTGTATGCTCTACATGAGAAAATTGGTAACGCGAAGTAGTGTGAGTTATAAGCGTACTTAACTAACTGCCACCTGTTTTCTTTCCTTTCCTTAACTTGCTTTTTTTTCTTTATGCACTAATACAGGAGGCCATAATTGCCATTAGTTAAGTTTTGATGGTATTAAGTAGCGACTTGCCTAAATGTACATTGGAGCTTCTAGTGATTTTAATCCCGCATTCAACAAGTTATACCACTTACCCTCTTTACTTTTAGTTTAGCTGTTCTTTGGAGTAGGGACACTGTTTCTTTAATTCTGGAGAATAGTAGATCCCATCAATATAATTAATGTTAAATGTCGACTCATTACATTATTTGTTAACGTTATATTTTATTGAGACTTATGATTTATTAAAAAGTGATGAATACAATGTATGTTAATTGCCTTCAGTTCTATATACAAAGTTATTTCAGGTGCTCTCATATTTCTTAATACGGGAGTAAAGTACAGCAAAATTAATTAACAGACCAGCCTAAGAATGTAAGCGTATATATATATATATATATATATATATATATATATATATATATATATATATATATATATGTATATATATATACACACACACACACACACACACACACACACTTTTTAAGGGATATGAACCAAGCACGTATAAGAAAACACTTTTTCAAAAAAGGGGAACCATAATTACATCTGAAATAACTGACTAACTGTACTTTATTTATAGGGTTGTGAAACATGCTAATCGAATCATCTGCTTTTGGAACATCTTCTATATGTACATTATTATTTAAACTTGTGTACAAAATATTGTTTTCTGAAATTGTTTGATTAGTGGTCCAGAGAACCATCAGGATCAGTTAGTTGTTTAAATAATAGGCTATTAAATAGAAGTGTACAGGCCACAAAATGAAAAGTAGTGCGAGACGACGAACAAACATACAAAAAATAAATAACTAAGCTGAAGCATGCAAATTAAGTTATTACCTGCAGCTTGTGTACTCCCTTTTTATTTAAAAAGAAAAGTATGGGCAGAAATACCTGAAGCAGCAGTCGTTTCCTTCCATCCACGAAGCAGCCCACGCCAGACGATATTCCACAACAGTCATTTCCTTAGCAGCCCAAGCCAGACAATAATCCACAGCAGTCATTTCCTTAAGTCTGCAGCAGTGCCCTTCCCGCTCACAGACCATTCAAACAAAAGGAGGCAGCCAGCGGGAAATGCAGCCGCACGTGAACCCTTGAGTTCATTTCTGACAGGCTGATGGAGCTGATGTCATCACGTATGTGATGATGTCAACTAAAAGCGGGAAAAAAATACATTTTAAAAAAAGCTGGGAAAAAGTCGGAAATGAAGGGGTGCCATTCGGGAATCGTGGTACCCCATTATTCGACCCCAAAACTCAGTAAAAACTGAGTAATTCTGTATCGTTGGGAGGTATGATTGTAGAAGGCTGCTTAAGCTTTCTCCATACTAGCCACAAACTCATAGTCTGAGAGCTCCAATATTTTTCTCTTCATATAGTCCAGGGAGATACATCTCATGTATTTTATACCTGCACACAATGACTGTCATATGTGTACTTGCTTGCATGGTGAATTCTGGTGCCTTAAAAGCAACAGACTATGAACTTCTTGCACAGTCTGGCGATTAATGCCTCGGTGTGTCTCATGATATGGTCTAGTAGGTGTAGGATATTTGATTGTGTGGAGGTTTGCCTTATGGGCTTTTGAACTGAGACAATTTGACTCATAGATTTACTCTTCATGGTGGGAGCTGCCCCTATTGTGTGTGTGTGAAGTTGCTGAAGGTACTTATTTCTTAGGCTATTTTTAGGAGACCTTTCTGGTTTAAGTTGGTTACTATTAAGAGCCTCAGCATACAACGGTCTATGTGTTTGGTCTGAAATGTGTGCACTTTATCATGGTGCCATATGGCACTTAAAACCTGCTTGCTGTTTTTCATGGCTGTGTGATAGTTTTGTCTCCAAAAACATTGGATAACTGTATCTTTCACATATTGCATCCACTGCAGTAAAGAGTGGATGGTTGTAAATAAACAGCAGGCAATTGATTAGATAACTGTTATATTGTCTCAGGATGCCAATTTTACCCAAACTGTCTACACAGATGGTTGGAAAGTGCAAATCTGTTGTTGAAGGTGGTATTTCCACCTATGAGGTTTGGAGTTGATTTATTGAAGGTGTTGTCTGTCTATAACAATCTTAGTCTGCGCATAAAGAACAACATACCACCTAGCACAAACCTGAGCCTCTTTGAGCAGCTATTAATCCTTTAAAATGCAATAGGAATTGGAAGAGTAGGTTTTATACAGAAAGTTAAGACTGTATACCTCTGTGTATAAACAATGCAGTGGGCCATGCCACCGCATTGTGCTAAACTACCTTATTTACAAAACAGAAAATAAGCAATACAAATCTCAGATGAGCACACAAGCCAATAGTAAGATAATTGAATTTAATCTTACTAGCGAATCATGCCCACAACTCTCCTGGGTGCAATCTTCTGTCAGCAGAGGGAACCAGTAAACTAATTTCAGTAAAAATTCACTAACATATCTACTCAGTAGGTTAGTCAATAAATATATATATATATATATATATATATGGGTCCCCTTGACTTGATCGACACGCCAAAACACCGACGCTCAGAAGACTGACGAGAGAGATGATCGACAAGGTGAAATCCCGACAGCTGAAACACCGACATGGGCAACGTGCGAGCACGAGTCAGTATGTGTGCGATAGTGAGGGATTTAGTGTTAGGGAGCGGACAGGTAAGTGTGAGATAGTGAGGGATTTAGGGTTAGGGTGCGGGAAAGGTGAGTGTGGGGTAGTGTCGGACTTAGGGTGCGGGTAAGGTAAGTGTGTGATAGTGACGGAGTTTAGGTTTAAGGGCGGGTTAAGTGAGTTAGGGTTAGGGTGCGGGTAGGGTAAGTGTGCGATAGTGACGGACTTTAGGTTTAGTGACGGGTTAAGTGAGTTAGGGTTAGGGTGCGAGTAGGGTAAGTGTGTGATAGTGACGGACTGTAGGTTTAGTGACGGGTTAAGTGAGTTAGGGTTAGGGTGCGAGTAGGGTAAGTGTGTGATAGTGACGGACTGTAGGTTTAGTGGCGGGTTAAGTGAGTTAGGGTTAGGGTGCAGGTAGGGTAAGTGTGCGGTAGTGTCGGACCTTAGGGTTAGGGTTTGGGTTACAGTTAGTGCATGTATAGTTGTGTGTAATGTGTAGTTTACGTTTTGTGCATCGGTGTTTTGGGTGTCGGTGTTATGGTGTTCGGTTTTTGTGAGTTGTCGGTTTTGTGCGTTTTCAGTCTTTTGGTGTCGGTGTTTTGGGTGTCGGGTTTGTGGCGTGTCGGTGTTGTGATAGGGATCCATATATATATATATATATAATATATATATATATATATAAATATATATATATATATATATATATATATATATATATATATATATATATATATATAAATATATATACATATATATATATAGTGGAGATTCACCTATTGACTAACACCTGAGTTCTACTATGCTGGTGTCCCTGAAGCTCCATTTGGTCAGGAATCTATGTCCTTTTCCTTCTCAAAAAAAAAAAAAAAAGCAAAACAGCACTGACCCTAAGCTGTTTTTTGTGAAGCAGGTGAGATGCCCCTTGTTGATCAGTAGTTCCATCCCAAATGCTCTGTATATTTGTAGGCTTGTTGTAATTTTCTCCTGGTAGATGCCCTGGATATCATATTCATCAGCTGCACAGTGCAAGAGAACTAAGCTGCAAAATGGTCAAAAACAGATGAGTCAGGAAAATCCCACAGGCTATGCAATTAAAGACAGTCAGAATAAATGTTTTCATGGTCCTTCTCTCACCAAGGATAAAAGAGAGGCACTGATCACAATCAAGCTCCAAAGAAGTTTCCAGGCTTTCTAGTGATTGGTAGTGCCTGGCAAGGCTAAAAAATAATGTCCCATGTTCCTTCATTAACCAGGATCATCACAGAGAAGCTAATGCTAAACTGATTCCTGAAATCTGGCTACTAGCTTTTTGTAGGTTTGCCCAGATATTTGCAATTTCAAATGGAGGAAGGAACAAAATGGATTAATACTGTCTATATTGCAGTGCACACTAAGCATTAGAAAAAAATGAAGGCGAGAGTAACTGAAGTTTAACAGTTGAAGGAGCGACACTACCTATTTTCTTATTACCTGCTCCTTATGTTAATTTGACCACGTATCTCCTTCCCTCTCCCTTTACATTGGCTGTTGTGATTTTGTGACATCACTCCCCTTCAGCTATTTAAATTTATTGGCCATTCCACTGTATTCCATACAGCCAGGACACAAAGTGCCCTCCCCCTTCAAATCTATTGTGTTATTTTAAAATTAGTGGTTCCCAACTTAGATAGCTAAAGCTTAAGTTGCCCCCTCTTTCTTATCTAATTACTTACTCTACACTGCAACTCTTAGGATATTAACCCATTTTTCCCATCTTACATTTAAAATCTGTAACATCTACTCCAAAACCACCAATTACTGGAGTGCTAACATTTTGCCTTTCAGAAAAAGTCTTGGGATTAGTGCTTCTGTTTTGCTCCTGGTGAGGGAAGGGACATTATTTTCTGGAGATTGGCGATCACCAAAAAGCCTAATAACTGTCTCATAGGTGTCAGTTTGCAATTTGTACTTATATTTTGCTGCTGGGGAGAAAAGGAACAGAGCACATTGATTCCTGACTGCCTCTGGTTTGGCAGTGAGTGTCTATGTTGAACCTTCCAGATTGGCCTGTTTGCTGCTCAAGGCATCTACCATGAAAAGGCTACAACAAAGCATACAGACCATTGCATCATCTGAGACAAGACCTGTGGTCTGCTTCTCTTCCTAGGATTGGTGCTGCTGTTTTGTTTCTGGTAGAGAAGCAAAGGAGCATTAGATAGCAGCATGAAGCTGTGGCAAGACCAGCACTAGTGATATCCAGGTAGTAACCATTAGTGAATCCCCTCTTTTCATCATTATTGACAGATATACTTTTTTTTCAGTAAGTAGTACTTGATTTGCTGCTGTCTAATCTAACTTTGGAATATTTCCCTGTATACTTCAATTCATTGATCATTAGGGTCTACTTATCAGTTTCTCCTCAAGTGTTTGGAAGTGCCCTTTAGAGACGCATACAAATTTAGTTGACATTTTTCCAGTAAAAGTGCCCTTGAAATTTCACCAGTAGCTAGTTGCACACAGGTCAACTAGTCTGGAGTGACAAGCACTTCCCCAGAGTTGCATACCAGAAACTCCTGACATTACTTTATATTCCCACTCCAACTATCTAATAACAAAGGGCCTGTTGGTATGGATATAAACTTTCCCACTATCTCTGTTACTGGCTTGGTGGATATGGACATCCTGAAGCAATGTAGAAATTCACACCACCACAAACAGGAACAAAACAGGAATATTCCCAAACATCACAAAGCCAGGAAACCAGGAAAGCTTTTAATAAAAATCTCTAGAGCTTCAGCTCACTTGCCTTTGAAGAGTAGAAATTGCCTCATGCTCACCAACAACCAGTTAATTCTCAAACAAACTGTTATGGTATGTGAGACATATATTTACACAATGTCACTGGAGGCAAAACTCTCACATAAAAGTACTCCTAATGTCAAGCAGGTTGTCAATAGCATACACAGTTCAAAGCAGACAGTTAGACTCACATATGCTGAGGCACTTAAATGTAACTTCCTAAACCCCAAAGACCTCCTACACAAAGTTGTTGTTGTTGGTCTTTCGGCTTTTTCCCAGTAAGGGGTCACCACAGCGGAACTCCGGTCTGCTAATGATTGGCAGTAGATTTTTACGAAACGACGAGGTGCCAGCTCAATGCCCAACCTTCAAGAAAGGCACGCCCATTTATGCACGTGTGTCTTTTGAATGCTACACAACCACGGGGAGGACAAATACCCTCAACAGTCCCAAGTGTATTCTTTCAGAACAATACCCACATTAATACATACAGCCACATCTCATAGAGCTTCTATGTCTAAGCCCATAATGTAAGCCACCAAAAAAATTCCAGCCTTCTGGTCATTGGAGACTCCATTGTATGACACGCTGATGTCCCTCTCACCAGGCTGAGTATGGAGAAAGACAGTCAGTTGCTTATCAAGGGCCAGGATCCACCACATTATGCACACACTCAGGTCATTGGATCACAAGCAGCAGTATGACTCATTTATAGTCCATGTGGGTGTAAATGACCTGAGACATACTTCCCTAGTCTATATGAAGAGAGGGACATTACAGAGCTTTTAGAATCCATGCTCCAGGCTGGTAAAAGCCTAGAATTGAGTAGCAATTTACCTACTGCAAGGATAATGCCATAATACAAACACAAGATGACTGACTTTAATAACTGGCTTAGTTTCTTGTGTTGTTCTAAAGGGGTGCAAAATATGTTAACATGGAAGGAGATGGTCAACTGAGTACAATGCCTTGCAAGGGATGGTCTGTACCTTTCCTCTCTAGGCTTTTGAATATTAGTGAAAACATTGCCCTCCCTCACACTGCCTTGCATAGGCAATACCAAACTGAAAGCACTTCCAACATAGCAAATCAAAATCAAGAAAATCTGAAGGTGTTACTTAGCAATGCTAGGACTCCACTCCCTACAAGTTCTCATCACCCTAGAGACATGTATCTAGTCACTGAGACATGGGTTACATCTACAGAGAACACTCTGGCAGTGCAAGGCTATGAAGTCTTCCACATTTAAACCAGCTAGTACACAGCCAGAGACTAAAGATGCAGGTACCTCAGTTTACATCAAAAATAAATATACCTCAAGGCTGGTCAAACAGGACAATGCATTTAAGCTTTTCCATGTTCAAATCACCATAGGCAAAATCCCATGCCATTTCCTTGCAAGCTATAGTCCCCCCCTTTATGACCCAGCAAACTCATAACATGCATTTAAACTGATTGGAAGCACTCACCATCCAACCTAATACCATATTTATGGGCAACTTCAATCACCACATTATTAACTGTGAATCATATACAATGCCAAATATACAGGCACAGAGATTCCAGGATTTTGTAAACACAAACTCCCTTGACTGGAATGTCAATACACTGCCCATGGTGCAAACATATTGAATCTGGTCCTCATTAATATGGGAGAGTATTGCACAACCCCTAGTGTAATGTCTTCTCTGGTAAAGTCAGACCACAAAATGGTCTCCTTTGAAGTAAAAATGAAACCTGGAACCCCAATCTAAAATTGGAATATTCAGAAACTACTCTAAAGGTAAATTCCTTCTATTAAGTGATAACTTGGCAAAACGTCAAACCTCCATAAACCATGAGAACACTGCCGCATATGCAGCGCTGTTCACATAAGAGCATGCTAATTGCTGCATAAAGGCAGTTGTACCCACCAGGAAGAAGTACAGAACTAACTCAAAAAAACAAGCCACCCTGGTGAATCACAACATCACTAGACTGTATGACAGAAGGAAGACAATAATGGCAAAACATAGGAGGTATAGCAAACAACAGGATAAAACACTCCCATTAAAATAAACAAACAACTCAGATGACAAAGTCTACCAAAGCCAAATTTGAAGTGAATTTGGTCTCTCAGGTCAAGGACAACCACAAGGCATTATTTAGCTATGTCCACAACCTCAAAGGCAATACAATATTGTGTGCAGAGCTCATTGTTAATGCAGCCATCTATAATAAGCTAGAAGATATTGTAAACCTACTGGCTGCCAAATTCAGCTCCAACTTTGCCCCTCTCTCTCTTTCAACCTTCATTCAGTGAATACCATCAAATATAACTCACCCTACTATCAAAAAGGTCCTTAATGCTCTCTCTCTAATGCCAAATACACTACATCAGTGGGCCCAGACAATATCCAAAAATGCCCTCTGTAAAGCATGAAACATGCCCAATCAGGACTTCTGGAATTGATATTTTACTGTAATCTCCAAACAGGCTTTGTGCTTCATGAATGGAGAACAGTAACATAATCCCTCTGCAAAAAGGTGGCCCATCTACAGACCCTTGAAACTACAGATCCATACGTCTCACTAGTCTCATATATAAAGCCATGGAAAGAATTTCATGGAAATGATCAATAATGACATACAAAATGTCCAGACACTGGACCCAACCCAGTTTAGTTTTGACAAGGGCATGTCATGCCTACTCATCCTGGTGGACTACTTTGAGAAGGTCACCAAAGCAATGGATGAGGTTAAAATTGTTCACACTGCCTGCCTTGACCTGGCCAAGCCATCTGACACAACACCCCGCTTGGGCATTGTTGGCACACTCATGAGGTGAACCTCATGACGAAACAAGTCATGGACATTCAGAATCACCAAATAACTGAAACACCTGATATTCATAAGGATCATTTGCATATATCCCATGTACCTCTGATTCAAGAGGTTTGGGATGTCACTCAGTGGAAGTTCTAGCTTTGCTGGAGTTTTTATTTTGTTTTTACTGCTTGTTTTTTCACTGACCTTCTCATTCATTGCTTTAGTTTTTGTTTGGGATATTTTTGCAGTGACCCCAATGATAATGGACATCAGCTGGGTATAACAGCCCTGTGTTTCTAATGCTTTGTCAAACACTCTGCTTGTGCTGTGCTAATGAGGTCATAACAAGGGTAAAATAGCCATATCCACAGCTAGGGAGTTTGGCTATATTGGCCTTAAATTGTTCATTAAAATGATGAAACAAGTCATTGACATTCAGAATTGCCAAATAGCTGAAATACCTGATGTTCATAAGGATCATTTCCATATATCCCATGTGCCTCTGATTCAAGAGGTTTGGGAGGTCTCTCAGTGGAAGTTCTAACTTTGCTGGAGTTTTCATTTTGTTTTTATTGATAGGTTTTTCAGTGACCTTCTCACTCATTGTTTTACACTCATAAGGTTAGGTATAAAGGTTTATGTCATCCAGTAGATAGCCAGCTGGCCCACAGACAGGACCAAGGAATCTAGAACTGGGGAGTCCACTTCTACAAAGAGGCCAACCACAAGCATATTACTTCAGAGATCAGTCCTGGGTGCACTCTCTTTTGGCATTTACTTTTCTGAAATCAAGGCCAATGTCAATGGCATCTGCCTGACTACATTTGCAAATGACTGCATATTAAGAGGAGTCACAGAATCCTCCATAGACACAAATGTTCTCCAGGAAGGACTGCCACAGACAAATAATGGGTATCAACACCATGGACTAAAAGTAATTGCCAAGAAATTATAATAATATCCTTCAGGAAATCATCCACCCCTTGTAACAATCATATTGACAATACACCCCTTAGAGAATACCCAGTAGTCCAGGGACTGGGGGGACACATCTTCAGTAATCTAGCCTTTGACCATTATGTGTCTACAGTGGTGAGGAAATCATTCTGTGTTGTGCAAACTTATAAACAACAACTGCATCCAAGGTAGTCAATGTACTACTGTATTTGGCATTCATCAGACCTATCATTGAATATGATGCCCCCTTTAGTATGCACCTAACCAGACACATCCAACAACTGGAATATCCACAGAGCTTCCTCATTAAAAGAATATAGGGCATACTTAACATCTCCTATGTGGACACCTCAAGGTTGTATCCCTATATTCTGTCTCCTACAGGTTGTTGAGGGGAGGCTTATTCCTGGCATACAAGGCATTGTCTTGAATTGTCCCTAATGGATGTCCTGCATATCCGCAAAACAAAACAACACCAGAATTACCTGTTCTCAAGACGTAATCCTTGCCTGTGATATAAATAGGACCAGCTGGAAAGATAAGTATGTATTTCAAAGACTACCCCTTCTCTGGAACAGGCTCCCCATCCATGTGAAGCAGAGTTCCTCCCTAATCCAGTTCAAGTGTAACTTAGACAATTAGATGGGGAGCAGGAACTTCATCTTTGGTTTGGCACCTATGTCTCTAATGAATACAGGTGGACTGTAATCTCTCAAGCCCCTGCTTGTAAATGTTTCACCTCCCAAGTGCTTGCGTACACTTATCAAGGATACCAGAACTTGTCAGAGATTTGAGATGTATGGCTAGACTTAAAAAGACCCTTGTGGTCATTAGCCTAGCAAATGCCCATGAACCTATGATCCTAAAAGATGAAAAAAATAAACAGTATGAAAAACTGCAAACCTTAAACACAGAATTCCAAAAGTATTCTCAACATGGCAGTAGGTTAGTGATAGCCACCTCAAAATTAAAACTGCTTCCTTTTCCTGGAATAATAAAATCTACTTCAAAACTCTACCCACAGATCACCTATCTTTATTTTCACTGCAGTCAAAGTAAAGAACAGAAAATAAATATTACCTACCCTCTTCTAAATATTTGATTTTAAAAGATAAAATTATAATACAACAAATGTAATCCAAAAGAATTTTAAGTTCAAACACAGTACAATAAAAAGTGTAAAAATAATAAAAATAATGCCAGCTTGCACACCCATATGTACAATTCCAAAGTTGTGTAACAACAATACTATGTCAGTGGTAACTCTAACAGATTTTACTATCCTGTGGATTTCTTTTGGGTACCTTTATTGGATTCAGGCAGAAGATACAGTTACACAGTTATTGTCAAACACAGCTCAAATGTGAAGCTTCTCCTTCTTCAGCCTAAATAGATGATTAAAGATGGGGTGGGGTGAGGATTCATTATCCAGAGTGACTCACTTAAAGCTGTTAATTTCCCATAGTCAAATAACAGTATAATTTCCACTATTATATTACTTTCTTCTTTTCTTTCGATGTGTTTAATGATTTAAACACAGAAAAAAATAAGGGATTTTAGACACTTTCATGAATCTTCAGTTTGCCTCTGAAGAGGAAAGTATTGTATCTCTCATTGTAGCAGCTCAGGCAACTGTACTGACTCCACATCTGACTCAGTCTGCACTACCTGTTGTGCTGGGAACTGATGCTAATGCAAGTGCCCACCCTGCTGTAACCGCTTCTTAACTATGATATTGTGCAACATTGCATACATTGAAAAGATTTTTGTACAAGTGACAGGGTTATACTGCAGGGCACTACTGGATGAATCTAGATAGGAAAACAATGCATTAAACAATCCAAACAGATGATCAGTAATGTTCCTTGTTTGTGATTCATAATGTCTGTACCCCTCGCCTGTTTTATTCCATGGATTTCTAATGGGTGTGGTCAACAAAGCTTCCATATCTAGCACATCCAGCAAGATGCCCCAAGGGGAAGTCACCCTTTATAAAACAGGGATTCAAGTCACAGGTGCATGTCATAAGTGGGAGTTGGGATAACTGCCTGGGGGTCCTGCAGACACATTATAGGTTCATAGGACTATATGAGGCTAATGGCCCAGAGGCCCTTATAAGTGTTGCCAAGAATTTTAGCCATGTTCCCACAAAGTCAGCACCTGCTTTCCCTGTCCATCAGATGATACCTTACCTCCTTCACAGATCATCGGGTAAAGCCATTGACGATACAATCAATGGATGCCACTACCACCAGTTAATGGGCTATGTTACAGAAGCCTGCATGGTGTTCCCTATTTTCCTTATAGTGCATAGGAGCAACATGTGCTTCCCCCACTTGCTGAAACATGCATTGAGAAATTGGTTGAGTATTTTTGAGGCAGATGACTGAGATTCCCTCACTGTGTTTTCAGTAGGTCATTAAATAGTCCCTGTAGATAATACATATAAATCCACACATACCTTAGTATTCACTGGGTAAGAACTCCACAGCTTCCACAGGGCTACAAATGAGGCTGACACATGCTTCACAATCTTTTTCATGTAGTTCCTATCTACACAGTACCAGTCCACTATGTCAGTGTCACAGAACCTATGAAATGGTAAGGACTATCAAATGACATTGTGACTCCAAGGCTAATGGTGTGTATCATTGTACAGTGCAGTGGCAATAAGAGATTCTTACAGATATACTTTTAATAATGCTGTGGCAACCCCTAACATTATTTCAGAATTATTTAACCATGAACATGAACAGTCATCAAAGTTCAATTATACAATATGCAAACGCCCAGGTGTGGCTTTTATACATTTATGAATCAGTCTGTCATTTTTTTTATCTCATTTCCATACACAAAGCTGCTCTTTTTAATCATTTTGCACATTATTGTGTTATTATATAATCATTAGCATATACCCTGCCAGACTCTGCTGCTCCACATTTCCCACAAGTAATACATGAACCTCTGAATCGCACACACATGGTGTTTGGCCACGCATTATGCAAATTCACTTACCACAAACAGAAATGCTTTCTGAATCCAACCTCATCTAATACAACTAGGAATAATTATAAAACATCAACTAATATGACTAATAATCGTTATCAGACTCAATACACAATCTTCAATGAATAAAAAGAAAACAAATTCAGAATAAAAAAGAGAAAAGCAAATAATTCAATATGTAACTTAAAATGCAGATTAAAAGAGAGGAAAAATTATACTGAAAACTTAAATCAAGAACTGTCACAAATAACAGACATGAAGATGAAATAAATGACAACAAAAAAGTCAATGAGAGCTACAAAATAGAAAACCAATATATAAAAATATTGACACCTGCAAGTAAAGAAAAAAAAAAAAACAAATTTGGCATATCAGTGCAAATAATGCATGTATTCCATACCAGATAGCATGTAAATAGTTCATGGCATCAAAAATGAAAACTGACATGTGTACACATGACAGTCAACCAAGAAGAAGAAACAAGAGATGATTTTAGGATCTGTCAAATATTGCTTAGTTAATAATTTACTTTTTCCTCCGTACTTGCAGTGTAAACCTGTAATGCAATTGGATGTTTCCATTGGCTGTTGTGCATACTTTGCAAAAACAATTGCTACACACATCTGCTTTTCAAAGAAAAGTGTGATGTGCATGTTAACTACAAAGTCATGTGGTTCAGGACACCATAGTAAAGTATACCACTTTCTCCATGCTACTTAGTTCAACCATACATTGGGGGTAATTCAATAAAGTTTACAAGGAGTGTATTTTCATGTAAGAATAGTGGTAAGACTTGAACATGGAACATGGCCACCGAGTGATCCAGGAAAAAGGATTGGGGTATGCACGAGCATCCTGACACTGTGCGGACACTGCGGTGTCCGTGGAATGCAAATCACCTCATCTGCTGGTAAAAACCATGCAAGTGAGGTGATTTTGTGATCCAAGAAGCCTAAAGGCACCCATGTAGGTGCCACGTAATGCTGAGAAATGTATGCGGTTACAAACCATGTACCAGAGGATCAAAATTAAACAGGGGCTGAAACAGCCTAAATAAAAGGTTGTACAAGGTGCAGTAGGCATTCAAATGGACAAAAGTATGGCCAGTGATATAAAAAAGCAATGCAATGTATTAAAAATTAAACTTTTTTTTAAAAACATATGCCATGTTTAAGTGGTGCACAGCAATGCGCAAGCATGCTATTTTGCAAAAATAAATAACAACTGAAAAATATGATATTTAAAGATATTTAGATTTTTTTCCATTATAGTAGTCACCATGCAGACCCATAAAATGGCAGGTTATAGTGGTTGCTAAGGACAAAGGCTTTGGTGTAGTGCAGTATCCAGGGTATATGCAATTAGGTGTATGTAAATGAGGCAGGTTTATTGAATAGCAAAATGGGCCACTGTGTCTGCAGGCACTAACTGAGTAAGGGCTAGAACCATGGCAGTGTAGGCAGAAGAGACAGTTGACATGAAAAGGGTGCGTGTCAGGGTTTGTGTAAGCAGACTAGAGTTCAGCGGCACCTGTTTGCACTCAGCTAAGCATAGCTAAGTAGCGGGGTGTATCTGATGCTGCTAAGCTGTGCTTAGCTGGTTAAAGAAAAACAATGCATGACCATGTACAGGGAAGGGCTCTTTCTGTTCAGCAATGTTTACACTAGCTCCACTGGTTTCTGGGGAGTGCCATGGGGCTGAACAGTGGAAGAAATAAAAAAGGGGGGGGGGATAGCCTGGGAAATGATTGATAAGCCCTTTTCCACTGACACAGGCCCATTCAATCCCCTCATTGATATACCTAGCAGGTGGAATGTATCATAGTCAGCCAATCACATAGGCTGCATCAGCAGCACACCAGTATAAAGTATGGATGCACCCTTGAATCTGATATTTCCCACATCCTCTGCACTATTGGAGTACAAACTTGGGAATTTTAACAGACAAAATGATAGGAGCTGCTGCTGCTCTGCTATATCTGTATGCACTACAGGCTGAGGTCAGTGATTATGATGATGCCAACAATAGGCCCAGACTGAGGAGGAGAAGAGTGTTCAGGCCCAGGGTAACCTTTCAGGGGCTACATGAGATTGAGAAAGTGGAAGGCTACAGGGTGGACAGGTATATACTACAGCAACTCACTGAGCTCTGCCGGCCTCACCTCAGACCCAGAGCCAACAGAGGGGAACCCATCCCAGTGGAAACAAAGGTATGTGTAGCCTTAAGAATACTAGTTACAGATACTTTCCAAAGATCTACTGGGGACATCATGGGGATCTCACAGGCATCCA
This sequence comes from Protopterus annectens, assembly GCF_019279795.1. NCBI lineage: Eukaryota > Metazoa > Chordata > Ceratodontiformes > Protopteridae > Protopterus > Protopterus annectens. Next base: position 213,101,706 of record NC_056729.1, on the reverse strand, counting down.
CATCCAGGGTACTTCACCAGTTTTTGGATGTCATGCTAACACATGCCAGTGAGCACATTTATTTCCCCAGCACCCCTGAAGAGAGGACCAGCAATATGTGTCTCTTCCACCATGTAGCATACTACCCAGAGGTACTGGAGTGCAATAAACTACACTTGTGTGCACATCAAAGCACCACCTGGTGAGGAGGGCAGTGTCTATGTCAACCACAAGGGGTATCTCTCCATCAACTGCCAGATCATGTATAATGCCCAGGGCATTATCATCAATGTGTGTGCTGGCAGCCCTGCCAGTTATCATGACTCCCACATCTGGCACTCATCAAAGCCGTACCAGGCATTTACCAGGGGGAACATCCCATATGGCCATCTACTGGGGATGCTGGTTATGCACTGAAACCGTGGATGATGACACTCATCAAAAATGCACACACACCAACTGAAGAATGTCATAATGAAGCACACGCACAAACTAGGAACATCATAGAGCATGTCTTTGGGCTGCTGAAGTCACGGTTTCACTGCCTTGACATATCTGGTGGAGCCCTACAGTACTCTCCAGCCACATGTGTACACATATTCATAGTACCTGCCATACTACACAATATGATCCTGCAGAAACAGCTGTGGCAGAAACATCACAGGGAAGGGACACACAGCCCCCAACATTGCCAAGGTCCCTGCAGGCACAGGGGGACACGGAGGAGGAACCCACTAAGCCTATCCCTGTAGGCAGAAGTAGACATTCCCAGTATGCCCTGGCCTTGGCAAAGAAGCAACGCATTGCACATACACTGTCACCCTAGAGGCCCAGGGACTGACACCTCACCCTGACACATACACACAGTAAAATGGATGCCAGCCATATCACAATACCTATACCTTACCATGTATAGGCTGTGTAGTGCATGCATCTGACAGAGTTAGCCCTGAAGCACTGTCCACACAACTGCTACTCGAACAAAGTAAGTCACTCTTCTTAATATTAAATGAATGGGGTAGTAGACTGTGGTAGAATATGAATGGTATTGCTGCATATATGCATGGGAATGGAGTGGGTTACTGGGATAGCAGCAGACAATGGACAGCTATGTGAGACAACAGGAACTCTCTCCCAAATACTGGCTGCCCCACAATATGCAGTAGGCACTAAGCCAGCAAAATTTACTGCAATATGTGAGGGACTTAGAAACAGTGGGGTCATAAGACAAATGCATGGATGTTAATGTTGGAGTCCCATACATAGCTTTAAACCTCTTACAGCAAGAAATCTGTACAAAGTCATAAAGAAATGAGGAGCAAAAGCCCATAAACAGGGACAAGTGTTAAATATTGCTCTTGCAAACATAGAAAATGGATAGAATAACAGATGTTGCAGTGGCATGAATTCTCTGACGAGCAAGAAGTCTGAAACTCAAATGTCTGTCATTACTTTCTAACTTCAGTCTGAAATGATTTCACTATTATTTGTCACACAACCACAATGTTATGAAAAATGCACCCAAAACATGAGCCAGACATCTGGAAAGTCTGTGAAGATGTGTACAGTTGAGAGGTATGCCCCCTCCCCCAAACACACCTGTGATCACATACAACTGCAGTAACATTTATGTTTTTAAGGTAATATCAGCAGAGCACACATTCCCAGGGCTGTCACAATCAACTTGATAACTTGTTCTCTTTCTACAATATGCAGAGGTCAATGTGCTATGTATGTTTTTGGTTAATAGTGTCAGGAAGTAGACAGCACTTACTGGTGGTTGTCGTGGCTTACTGGTCTAAGTACAGTACTGTGGTTGTCAGGGTCCATGGCTTGAGACTGCCCGTGCCACCTATTTTGCATGTCAGCTACACCAATTGTAGGAGCTGTACACACTGTCCAGAAGTCAATATTTGTTACTGCAGGAAAACTGGACAATGGAGGGAGAGGAGGTACACATATGAACAGTACACCACTCTGAATAACCCACACAGTGCCTAGTAGAACAGCAGGTTGTGACAGGTCAGTCTAGTTGCAGGATATAAAGGCTGCCATGCTACTGTGTCAGTACTGACAACAAGTCAGTGGGCACCATCCATACCTCTGGAATGACAGGGTGTCACAGAATGTCCACACGTATGCCTTATATATATATATGTTCTGCTTGTCATATCATTGCATTTGCCTGGCAAACCATTTGCAAACAAATAAAAGTTGATGTGAAAACATCAATGACAGACAGTTGAGCTGCAGATGTCATACCCATAAGTAAATGCAAGCAAATATTAACCATTCTACCAACTGTCTACATTTGGAAGAGCAATATTAAGAGCCTGTTCCCATGTCTGGGCCTCTTTCGGACTGTTATATATGGGCCTTTGCAGATGTCTGTCTGTAACAGTTTGATAGCCATGGCTAACATGTAGCCTTATAATAGTGCAACACAACCATCGAAGGACCACAGCAGTTGTGTGGTGGGCAATAATGGACAACCTGCTAAACAGGTACAGTCAAAGGTGTGAAGTCTGTAACCCTGTGTGTGATGTTATGACTTCTACTCCACTCACACCATAACTACAAATACATAACAGCAGTGACTGTGGACAAAGGCTGTGATTGGACAACAGAAGGACAAAGAGACACAAATAAGGGGAAGGGGAACCACTGGCTAGACAAATGTAGAATGTGCACATTAGAACAATTTCTGCTGCAACATAGCTCCCAGCAGTGTATGGAGTCAGGAAACAAATGTCTGTCAGTGCTCCCTCACATTAAACTATACTGATTTGCGACTGACATATCAGGAAATCACAGTGTTATGTAGACTATACCACACACATTATGGAAATCTCTGCTCTGTCCAATGCATTCTGTACCCACCTCAGAATATGACTCAGTTAATAAGGATAGCACACAGCCTGGAAATCCCTCAGACAGTATATCACTGAGGTGCTGGACTGTTTGCACAGGTTCATCAGCCAATCAGCTGTAGCACAAAACATTTTGGGGCAGACTACAGGTAACTCTGGAGTCCCACTGTTACTATTGCAGTTCATACTGGGCATGCTCCTACACTTAGAGAATTACAGCCCATGTCTAAGCCCACATCTGACTATTGAGTTTTGTTGTCCATATATGCTTTTGCTTACACACAGTTATGTACACCTTAACTCTTTCTCTCACCAGGATTATCCTCATCTATCTGTATCTGGAACATATAAGATATATCTGCATCTGATGAGTGTGATACACACACACACATATATATATATATATATATATATATATATATATATATATATATATAGGTAACATATACAAATATAACAATTATAGACCGGCAGACACAGGAGGAGTGAGAGACAGATATAGACAGATAGAGGCAGAGAGAGGGACTGAGAGAGAGAGAGAGAGAGAGGGAGAGAGGGAGAGATGTATATATATATATATATATATATATATATATATATAGAGAGAGAGAGAGAGAGAGACCCTGAAAGGCATACAGGGAAGTACTGCTGCAGCCATTTGCACACCAATTGTAACCAGTGGCCCATGCAAGTACAAGGGTGAGCTTCATTGTGTAATAGTAGTGAGGTAGGGGTTGTAATGTCACATCATGTGCCTTGTGTGTGTGTGTTTCTGTATCTATTAAATTTACAGAAGAATACACACACTCAACAGGCCTATGTCTGTGTAATGGTTATGTATTTTATGGGCCTGATACTAGTGTCACCCACAACAGTGGTCCATCTGGCAGACGCTACTGATGTCATTCACCCCAACAGCAGTGTCAGACACTCTGCACATAAATAAGCCTTGTGGCACATCTAGTAAGTATGCAGCAGTGTAGTACATACAACTCGATAGGTAGGATTTCTAATCTCACCATTGGCAAGTTTGTGTGTCTTTGGAGGTTAAACCATTTTGAGTCCTGTTCCACCCAGTAAACTCCCATTGCCCTACTTTACAAGGCCTGCTGATGTCATTTACCTTAGAAGTACCATTGGAAACTCATCAGACATATAAACTCAGTGGTGCATGCTATAAGTACATGACACTATAGTACATACAACTAGATAGGTAGGAGTTCTAATCTCACCACTGGCAACTGTGTGTGTGTGTGTTTGTAGGTTAAACCTTTCTGAGGCCCATTCCACCCTGTAACCCACTCATTGCCCTATTTTACAGGGCCGCCTGCTGATGTCATCCACATTAGATACAGCATTGGACACTTTGTTAGCATATAAGCTCCATGGCGCACACAATAAATATGAAGTACAATAAACTAGATAGGTAGGGGTTATATTCTCAAGACTAATAACTGTGTGGATGTGTGTGAATGTAGGTTAGAACATTTTGAGGCCTGTTTCACCCTTTAAACCACTCATTGCCCTACTTTACAGGGCCTGACAATGTCATCCACATTAAAAACAGCAATGGACACTTTGCAAGCATGTAAGCTCTGTGGTCCATGAGATAAACTAGATAGGTAGGGGTTCTAATCTCAAGACTGCCAACTGGGTGTGTCTATGTGTGAGTTTGTAGATTAAACTGTTTTGAGACCAGTTTCACTCTGTAAATCACCCATTCCCCTACTTTACAGGGCCTGATGATGTCATCCACCTTAGATACAGCATTGGACACTTTGCAGGCATATAAGATCTGTGGCATACATGATAAATACATAGCAGTATAGTACAATTAGCTAGGTAGGTAGGGGTTCTAATCTCAAGACTACCAATTGTGTGTGTGTGTAGGGGGTGTTATACAATTTTGAGGCTTGTTCCACTCTCCAGACACCCCCATTGCATTATTTGACAGGGCCTGTTGATGTCATCAACCTTGGATGGAATGTTTTTCACTCTGCAGGCCATACCTTTCATACATATACAGTTTTGCAGAATGTCCAGATAATTGTCTCTTATAGTTTGTCTGTGTGTCATAAAATTATGGTTTCTAGACAATTATTGGGTTGGAAAGCGTTAAGCGCTGAAGTCAGACAATAATGACAGACTTCTGAGTGTCAGACTACATACCCCTCAGAAAAGAAATGGTAATACAAAACTGGTCCCTCTATCAGTTATCTATGTTTGTAAGAGCAATATGTAAAGCTTGTCCCTATTGTTGGGCCTGTATCTCCCCATTATTGAAGTCTTTGTCCAGATGTATTGTTCTAACAGGTTGAGTGGTATGCCCCGGGCATATCAGCTCCATGGCATATACATTAAGGACATAGCACTATACTACATACAACTAGATAGGTAGCAGTTGTAATCCCAATACTGGAACTGTGTGAGTGTGCATCTGCATATGCATATTCTCTGTAGTAGTGTGACTGTTTTGCTTGTGTGTGTGTGCAATGCCTATACCATTTTCTGTACCTGTGCTACCCTATTAACTCCAGAGTAGTAGTGGCAGACACTGCAAAACTATGTAACATCTGTGGTTCATACGCTATGTATACTGCATTATCATACATATAACTAGTCAAGTAGGGGATCTACTATCAACAAGGGTGGTTCATGAGTGGTGTGTGTGTGTGTGTGTGTGTGTGTGTGTGTGTGTGTGTGTGTGTGTGTGTGTGTGTGTGTATGTGCACATATGTATATCCCATTGCAGCACTGTGCCTGTGTTATGGCCATAAACATACCTTTTGACCCTTACAGAAAGCCATCTGTAGAAAGCCATACAGAAAGTGGGACAAAGGCCACATATTAGGGTCAATCTTCAAATATTGCACTGACAAACATACACAAGGGATAGCATAACAGGTTGTGCATTCACATGCATTTTCTGAAGGGTATGAAGTCTGACAGGTAAATATATGTCAGTATTGTGTAACGTCAATCTTTAATGAATTCACACAACTTTGCCAGAAAACCACAATGTTATGCCAAATGTGACAACAATATTGTGTAACGTTAGTCTTTAATGAATTCACACAACTTTGCCAGAAAACCACAATGTTATGCCAAATGTGACAAAAATATGTGGCAAACAGCAGGACACACTGATGACATCTATACAGGTAGGGGTTATGGCCACCACCTATACCAGCCTGTAGTTTGCAGTCCATGTTTAGCCAGGTATGACCTGTGACAATGACAAAAACAATACATTGGTCCCCAGAGTGTAGCACAACAAACATCTGCTAAGGTTGTCTACTACATGCATAAGGCTGTTACTTTAAATCAGAAACGCCTTACTTGTATGAGAATAAGCATAGCCTATGGTGATGTGACAAAAATAAGCAGTCATATTGGCAAACAAAGGGAAGTCTTGTCTGGTGCACTTGCCATGGGTTATGATATGTCCTGCCAAGTGTCACAAAACTACAAGATGTGTCCCACATTCCACATTTGATAAGGTGGCAACCCTACCCTGTTTTGCTTATGTGTGTGCAATATGTAGACATGTACACCCTGTGAGTAGCTTCTGGCCACAGTGACCCACATTTATGAAGGCATGAATGCAAGCTGCCACCTCCTACGTATGTGGGTACTGCCTAAAGCTGTGGCAACTGTGAGCAGTGTGCTGTCTGTCATTGACCCACAAACCAATGTTAAGACACTGCAATGGGTTCATACAGTGGGTATGGAATGGTATCCAGGTCCTGGCCTCCAGCTGAATGCAGAAAACAGTATCATCATACCATATGTTGAGGACATGGACCCACTATTTCCTACATCAACAACAACCCCATAAATGCACAAACTGCAGTGACAGACCTGGCTACTCAGGTTGATAATACTGTTGCAGTCACCCAGAAGTAGTGACAGTGGTCAGAAAAGGCTTGGACATGGCTCACCACATAGGTAAAGGGACCATCCAGACAAAAGGTGGACATTGCCTCTGTATAGTCCTCAGTCAGTGCAAGACATTAGCAGCATGGCTGATCTGTTATATACCTATGCATACATTTGCACCAAATGGTAAGGCTATGTTACCACACACAAAGGTTATCCATGGCCTTCAACACCTGTGCCATGCAGACAACCTTGTATCAGTACTGCACCACTTGGTACTGGAACAGTTGTCCACAGATGGACTGTGGCATGCCTAAATGGAAATGTGGTCAGCCCTTCAACAGATGCCCCATATATGTCATTATAACTCTGTGCACATTACTGGCATGACAGGCTTGAATCACATATGACACAGAAAAATAAACAGCTGTAGAGACATGTTTGTCTCACAGAGGCTGCCCGTGTCAGGAATGCAGTCCCCAAAAATGTCAAACAGAGTACCATGCAGACTCTCATCAACTGCATCAAGGTTGAATGGATGTCAAAAAAAAATCTGTCCCAGGGGTCCAAAGTGTGTCAAGCAATGGCAGGGGCAACAGATGCTGATAGATGATTCTGATGGGGATACAGTACTGGATAGGTTGTAAATGACCCAGGGCCAGTACTGTAGTAACCACCTCTGTATATGTGATCTTATGATCCTACAGAACTCCCAGATGACATGTAGCAAAAGTAGCATGCTGTGTCAAGGGGTATGCATGCAAGGTACGCTGTCTTCCCTCATTGTCCCTCACACACTGTTCCATGCATACTCATCTAGGTAAACATGGGCACATACATCCATACATTGCCAATAAAAAGGTGTCTGTGTTGCCTCTCTAACATCCTCAGTTCCCATACTGGCAGCAGTCCACCATGACCTACACATATTGACACCTGGAATGGAAACAGGATAAGGTCTGTGAGACAACAGTCAGCCAGCAGTACTAGCAGCAATAAAGCATCATGGCACAAAGGTATGTACACTTTGATGTGTATGCATGAAAATTGCCAGCAGAAAGCACCTTACAGGCCATAACACCACTACACTACACACTGCTATTACTTGTAGTATATTCACCCTGTGCAACTGACACATGTTAGCATGTACCTGCATCAATGGTATGGATGCAGAGATGTGGCACAGGTATCATCACATGCACAGGGTGAGGTATGGGCTTGGCAAAGACCTAGGCTGTGCCACACAGTTGACATCACATGTGTGTGCATCTGGAGGGGTGAAGGTCACCTGGGCCATGGAGAGTGGTTGTGTGCATCTGTCACTGACCTGTATGTGACAGTGATGTGTGAGTGTGTGCATGCACACAACCAAGCCATGTGATAGCCCTACATGAGGGTATGTTGGACAGTTGTGGACCGTACATGGCAGAATGTATACTTCTCCATCTCCATCCATGAACATGGGAACTGGTACTGACAGGATTGGCAGTGGCACCACCATGTCCAAGGCCAGATGTGGTACCACTTCCTGATGGTGACTGGTATCTGTTAGGTCTGTGGTCCTCACAGGATTGTCCAGGACCATGTGCCCATGGCCTGCCACATTGTGGTGTGGATAGCACCCTCCCTTTGTTAGTGCTGGTGGTACTGCCACTACTGGAGTGTGACTGCGCACGACCACGTAGGCTCTCAGCTGATGTTGTTGCTGACCTACATCCACGTGTCTGATGCCTTACTCCCACCACATGTTCAAGCACAGACATTGCACAGTTAAGGACTGACAATGTCTCACCCCACCATCTATCCACTACATCAGCAAAATTACATAAGGCATCACCAATGCCATGGAGTGTGTCATGCATGCCAGGCAGTGTTGCATACATGACCCTGAGCATCTGTCTTGTGTACCATTCACAATGTGTTTGTGCTTCCATGATGGACTGAAATATGCATTGGTTGATACATGCTGTGACACCTCTGACAGGGGCTGGATGGACAGCAGTCCGCCTTCGAGAACCCCAGTCAACCCGTCTGTGTGGAACCTCACCAGCTCTCTGGCTAAGGCCAGTGTCTACAGTCACTGATGCCATAGTTGCCACACTACCCTGTTCAATGTCACCACCCACTGACTGCCCGATATCTGTGGCTGCTGGGGACTGGCTATGTGTGGGCATACTGACCATGTGTGGGGACATTGTGGGTGGAAGTGGGATGTCAACCAATGGGACAGATTCTGCTCCCAACAACCCCACCTGTGCCTCACAATGGCCACCATTATCAGAGTCTGATGAGACACTGACATCAGGTTGTGAGGGGGACACACTCCAACCCCCATGGTCATCTGTGAGAGGAAGACAACATGACTACATTAATTCCTGCACTATAATGTTTGCTGATCCACACACACACACACACACACACACACACACACACACACACACACACACACACACACGAGGTGCCACAAAGGCATTATACAGACCACAGCTTCTGACTGATACCATGCACAGCACACAATCAGACCACAACAGCCTCACTTTGGACAGGCCCTCAACAACATGTAGTGCAGCTATGTCCAGTTAATGTTGCTAGTACTACACACCTGAGAGATAGGTGACAAGTTGGAGTATGTGATGGACTTTTACTTAACACACACTGTACCCATATATACAATAGTAATGCACCCCTGTATGGCACAGTGGCTACACCTATACAAAACTATGTGCTAATAGGTTACAGCTCCTAAAAATATGCTACTGTGATTACCAATGTAATGCACTGCAGTGAACCCCACCACATCTTCACATGCACATATTACAATATGGGTACTCTTAACAATTGTGTGCATGGCAAAATGGCAGCCCTTAATATGCCTAGGGTATAGGTGAGCCATAACATGACAGTTCTACATTCAACAGCTAAAGGCTGATGTTCCCCAGCCACACCAGAGGTACCTATGGAGTTGTGGGGGAGTGTTAGTGTCAGCACACACACATATGGCAATGGTACAGGATAATATATGCATTTATCAATATGTACAGCACAAGCTGCAATACTTGCCAAATTGCTAACATTCACAATATGTGTGCATGTGTGCATAAATAAACCCCAAACACAAATGCAGATTGACCTAACATATGTGTACAGGTATGCAGAGGCTTTCAGTATGAATGCTACAGTATTAACGTGATGACCACTGGAGGCTTACCTAGAAACTCCTTGGTTGTGGACTCTGTGCCACCCACCACCATGACATATGTACTGATAGTTTCTTGTAAACTGCTGGCTGATGCTAGGTTTGCCAGGACCTCCCCTGTGCCTGATAGTGGTGTTTATATAGCAGGCCCTCCACCTGTGCCAGCATGGTCCCTGGCCACAGCTGTAGCCCTTTGCTGTGCATGCTGTATGAGATCAGTAGCATGGTGTTGAACCTGTTCATAACTCCTGTGCCGGTGACCCACATCATTTACTGTTGCTATCAGGTCTGCCCACAGGGCAGCCTGTTGTTGCTGGTTATGGCAGCTCCATGACAACAGCACCTGGTGATGGAGTCCCAGGGCATCGATAATTGCAGTGGTTTCAGCTACTAAGAAGGCTGGGTTGCATCGTCTGTACATCCCACCTGAAAAACATGAACAGGGGAACACATCACAGGACTGCATACATTGCTCACCATTATGTACAGACCCTGCACATCCTTTTTGCTAGCACTATCCACCAATAACACCCACATCATACCCCCGCCATCTATCAGCACATTATGCCTGTGGGTATTGGCAACATACTGGCAATAAAGCATGTGTTGGCCCCCTGATCCTGATGTTTCATGCTACTTGCTGCATGTGCTATGAGGTGTTGCACTGCATGTAGCTGTTGCACCTATTACTGCTTGTTCAGGGGCCATCTATGTAGCATGCTGTGGTGTCAGCCTCCTACTCTAGTAGTACTTACATGGTCTGTAGGCCCACCCCTCCATTCTCCCTGGCCTTTCTTACTGAGAATCTGGACTATATGGCCGGACAATGTCCTACCATTTCCTCAGCCAGTGTGGTTGATATTGGTGTCCTGGCACTGTGTAGCACCTGCCTCATGTACACGGATGGACAGCCATCTACAGACACCACAAAGGAACACACTGTGTGTGAGATGCAATGAATGCAGTAACCTGCAGTCCATGCTCTTTGCCTATCAAGGCTGCATATCTGTCCCCAAACAGGTTGTCAACACAAGCAGTACACCTCACACAACACCCACACCTACACAACACACACAGACATCTGCAGTGGTTCTCAACATACACATCCACAAAGGGGATCTCTGCGGCAAAGCCACACATGAACGCCAGAGCTGTATACAGCATATACCACACATGGCCACACACCTGTGTCCTACAGCCATGCTGGTGTGAGTCCATGTCAAACATGTTACAGATAGGGGACTCCAGTAGAGACACACTGGTGTCCTTCTGACCTGGCTGGGTATGTGGATGGTCACAGTTACTTTTGTGTCAGTTGCCAGACTTGGCCATATTGCATACGCACTGCTGCCTCTCACCAACAGGTACTGTCAATGTACATGTTGGTGTGGCTGACCTGAACTGACATGTATGTCCCTGGACTATATGCAGTGATACATGAGTGAGCACACTGGTTATGTGTCCCAGGCAGGTATGTCTCTAGCCTTATGCAACAGTATGCTGTCACCCAGATCGATGCCTCAATACAATCAGGGAATGATTGCCCTTAACATGTGCAGATTTATCCTATGATATTCCAGGGATTCCAGTATCTGTGAGTCTGGGATGATATGGTACACAGACCACACTGCTCTTCAAGAGATGGCCTCCGTCTGTCTTCACTGATCTTCATGCATCTGGCAGTGGTTCCCACCAGACCAATAGTGACGCCATTAGTAACATTGGTGAAGTTATTACTACCAACATCTGCAATGGTTCTTAACATATACATCCACAAAGGGGATCTCTGAGGCAAAGCCAGGCATAAACACCACAGCTGTAAATAGCACATACCACACATGGCCACACACCTGTGCCCTACAGCCATGCAGGTGTGAGACAAGTGTCAGTACAGCACACATTGAAAGTCATGCTGCTAAATTCTAGAGGTGTACACATGACTTTGCACTCATTGCAAGCAGTCTTACCCTGGGAACAGCAGATATATGTGCCCTCACACAGACCATGGTTCTAAGCTGCAGAGAGTACCTCAGTGTTACAGGTCAACCATCCTATTATACATACAGAAAGCAAAGTGTAGCCACTAATTCCATGGGACACATACACAACTCCACTCTGTACAGGCAGCAAGACACACAGTGGACACTGCAGGGGCACTTCACCATTGACAACACAAACCTATGCAAATCACATCTAGGTACCAACCACCACATGTGACCAGGAAGCCCATTCTACCTATATGGACCTCATAGACTGTATTATGAGTCAGGTATGTACCCTGATCCTTGGTCATTTTAACATCCCTAACATACATGGTAAGACATAGCCATGCCAGCACACAAATGGCCAGAAAGCCATCAACAGTGACAGTACAAACACCTTGGTGTGACCAGGGAATACACACATGTAAAGTGAAGGTGTATTGCAGTTGACATCACACAACACGGGTTACCACTGCAGCATCCTGACAGTGTCATCCTGCATGGCAAAGCAACCATCATGCAGTCACATTTGCAGTCACCATCTCCCACAGTACACAACTAGCTAGGCTCAGCCATACATACACCTCTGATGTGGAATACATCCTCCCGGGGGAGTTAAACAGCCTCACAGCCCCAACCCCTCATTAATTACATTACTGTACCATGTCATCCAGCCCACATCCAAAAAATATGTGAGTGGTACTACAATTGCATGTGGACATTCCAGCAACATCTGTGCTACACAATAACTGAGAGCAGTGCATATGTGGTGTAAGGTGTTCTCCTTATAGGTGTCTGACATATGCCATACCCAGACGTTTGTGGAATGTCTACCTGTACCTGATAGATGTAGACCCCCTGCTAGACAAATGTGTTTGGAAAATACATGCTAGCAGTCCCAGTATTTGGGGAATGTGTCTATGACATGGCAGATCCTTGGGAGCACAGTAATGTTACATGAATATATGGTACTGTATGCATTCCCTTACATTGTATGATCAATATGTATGCACTGCTGCTGAGCCAGAGCCAGAGTCCCTCCACTATTAGTACCTATAACCTGCTGTCTTGCTGCAGGTGTTTACCAGGTGTGCTAGCTATAGGTGTAAGGAAATCAGATACAGGTGTGGTGTACACAGTGACCTAACCAGAGTACATCATGAATGGTCAGGGACACCTGGACAATCTTTGAGCTAAGGCTGTATGATATTCATAGACTGAGAGGGGCTCACTGACAGTATGTGATGTCATATGCCGGCTGTATCCACCAGTACTTACTGTCAGTATTGCACAAAAGACAATAAAAGTAGCAGTCATATGCTGACCATTGCTGGTGTAATTCAGGGACCAGAGCTGTGATCTATGCCACCACAGACAGAGCCATAACAAATGGCAATAAGTGATGGATAGCAAACTAACAACAACATGTCAGTCCAGGCAATGTTGCTGGGACCTACTGTTTAACTTCTTATTTCCCATTACTTCATTCCCCCATCTCCATTCCATTACATGCTTCATTCAATGACATACCTGGTATAGTGCTCTTTGAGAGAAGAAATCTTGTTGAAGTATCCTAGAGAATCGCAGTCTGTCTTCATGAATAAAGTGTCAGACCTGTTTATCATAGGCAGCAGCTTGCCTTTTGTAGGTAATGCTCAAGAGCAGGTGATTGTCTGTGCACCAATCTGTGACTCCCACTTGCTAATTGCATCCAAAACAGCTTGGTTGCCTTTCCATTAGCCAATGGCATGGCAGCACAGAGCTGTAATTAAGGCCTTCATGTAGGCCTTGCCCCTTTTCCTGGCCTATGAGGAGGACATAATCAAGGTGTGCGAGCTACAGCATCACAGAAGGTAGGTAGAAATATTGTCCACTGTTTGGATTGATATGTTATGTCCACAGTTTTGCATGCTATGTTTGTCCATTGTTAACAGATTTTCAGATTCTGTAACAGTGTACTGTTGGACAACGTGTGTTGGGGTCAGTAAGCAGACAGGCAGATGTGAGTGTCATACATCCTTTTTATCTGAATGAGCATGCTGCTACAGTTGATGCTGTTCTATCAGCTGTGTATGTTTGTAGGGGAAGACTGTGAACATGTCCCTTTCACATGAGCACCCTCAACCCTTGATATATGGGTGGCGTGTGGATGCTCTGTTCCAGGTGTTTGGGAGGTATGTTAGGTACGTAGCAGGAGGCTGGACATACTGCAGCATGTGTGGCAGGTCACAGCTGCTGCATTCTGGCCAGGAGCCAGATTAGGGAATGTGAAGACATAGGGGTACAGCAGGCTGTTACTGTCAGTGAGAGAGGGGGGTGTCAGCTGTTGTGTCACAGCATTGCCTGGTTGATGGTACTCAAAACAGTCCAGGTGATGCATGTGTCTCTGGTACATATGTTACGTAATAGTGCCATACAGACAGTGGTAGTTGAAATTTAGAACACATATTCATAATTGTGAAATGTGCCCCACCCTGGAGGCCTTTAACGTGCTAGTGTGGGTGGCATTGATTGCGGTGGGAGCAACCACATTTGCTGGACACTATATGGCTCAGTTATTCCCATGTTGTATTGACATGCATGTAGTTGTTGTGCCACAGACTGGGGTGTGGGCCAGGACTGTGGGTGTCCAGATGGGACACATGCTAAGAACAACATAACAGATACATTATGTATAATATATTAATCATATATATTATATATTAATAATACTTATATATTTTATATATATATATATATATATATATATATATATATATATATATATATATATATATATATATATAGGTTCATAGGTTCATACTAGGCTATCTGCCCTAGGGCATTTATAAGCCTAGCCAGAGTGTGTTTGGCTTTCGTCACCCATTTTAAATTTATTTTGCTATGGCCTTTTTCGAGGTTAGTATACTGTGCCTCTGTCTAACAGTGACACAGAAGTGATACCCGGGGTAAACCTACAATCTCCGATCCACTCATCAAGATTCCTCTTGAAGAGAGTCAATGAGGGACTCTGCCTAACCTGGACTGGGATTTTATTCCAGAGTGAAGGGAGCCTCTGGGTTATGAATCTGTCCCTCCAGCATGTCCTATTTATTTCATTGCTGAGGTTCAAGTCTCTCGAGCTCGTAGCTCGATGGGATTTGGATTTTCTGAGGTGCAGCATGTCCATTAATTTCGGGTTGGACATGGCTTTATACGTCAGGCACAGATCGCCTCTGAGAAGGCGGTATGCCACTGAGTAGAGCTGGAGTTTCTTTAACCGGGCAGCATATAACATCTGTTTGAGCCCATTGATCCTCTTGGTGAGGTACGTTTGGGGTCTTTCCAGTTGCTGCAGGTGTCTGGTAATGTATATCCCAAAAGGGGCACTGTACTCAATTATGGGCCTGATGAGGGATGAGTAAAGAGGCACAATGACCTCCCCTGATCTATATGTGAATCCCTTCATGATTAGGTGAGCTATATAAAATGTTTTTCTAACGACTTTAGCCACATGGTTGTCAAATGAGAGATTGCTATCAACTTGGGTCCCCAGGTCCCTAATTACTTCTTCTGTACTTAATTTACCATCTATGTGGTAATTTGTGGGCACTTTGTTTTTGCCAAAGGGGATAACTATACACTTTTTGGTGTTTAGCTTGAGGCCATGGCTCTGGCACCAGTTGTCTGTTTCTATGAGGCCCTTTTGGAGGATGCTTGTGTCGGCTGGAGATTCGATTATGGTACCCAGTTTGCAGTCATCTGCGAACTTGGTCAGCCACAGTCTTTCTATGTTGGCCTGTACCTCCGAGAAATATATACCAAACAAGAGAGGCCCAGGACTGAGCCTTGTGGGACACTACTTGTAACTGATTTGGAGTCTGACATGGCTCCAGCAATTCTAACCATGTGGGTTCTGTCCTTGAGCCAGTTTGCAACCCATCTAGTGACATAGGGGTTTATATTTAAGCTGGTGACCTTATCTATAATTCTCGAGTGGGGTATTGTATCAAAGGCTTTTGCGAGGTCCAGGTAGGCTGTGTGGACCACCTTCCCCTCGTCAATGGCCTTGGTGACTGTTTCAAAGAAATCGACCAGGTTTAAGAGGCAGGATCTGCCCATAACAAAGTTGAACTGGGTAGGATCCAGTGTCTGTAGGTCCCCAGTATCTTTATTTATGAGGTCCATGATGATCCTTTCCATAGCTTTGCAGACCAAGCTAGTCAGGCTTATGGGGTGATAGTTTCCAGGATCCATTGAGGCACCATCTTTGTGGAGAGGGACCATTGTTGCTGTACGCCACTCTTTGGGTACATATCCTGTAGTAAGGCTGAGATTGAACAGTTGTTTTATGTTTGGGTTTAGCTCTTCTTGGAGTTCATGTAGGATGCAGCCCGGGACACCGACTGGTCCCATTGATGCTTTGTTTTTTGCTTTGGAGAGGGCGGCTCTTACCTGAGCATCTGAGATGACAGGAGAGCAGCACTCTGCTGGGATAGATATTTGCCCTTTTGGTGGGGAGGGGGGGGAGTTTGCGCTGAACCTGTCAGCTAGGATTTTGGCAATGTCTGTGGGTTCGTTTTTTTTTGTCATTTTGGACTAATTCTGAGCATATCTGGGAATTCCCACCCAGGTTCCTAACATAACTAAAGAAAGCCTTGTGATTATCCTTAGTGTCCTGTGCAATTTTTCTCTCGAAGCTGGCCTTAGATGATTTTATGAGTGCCCATATTTTTTTGCTAATACTGATCAGAGATGCCTTCCCTTTTTGGGATTTTGCTCTATCATGTAGTAGCTTCCTCCTTCTATTGTATAGTTTGTTTATGGCTGGGGTCCACCAGACAGGATGTCTGCCTTTGGAGGATTGGGTCTTGGTTTTATTTGGGATTGCATGATCCATGCATTCCTGAAGGTGTTCATAGAATGCGTTTATAAAGGATTCTGCGATCTGGGCCATATTTTCCACAGGCCCGGGGGCTTTGATGGATTCCACCTCAATTTTGAGGAGTGTGAAATTTGCTTTAGAGAAGTTTTTCACTGTGGTTCTCTGGGCAGGGGCTGGGGTCGGGATGTGAATATCCAGTGAGATTAGTTTATGGTCTGATCTTACCAGTGAGGGATACACTTCTGGTCTGGAGCATAGAGTCCCCATGTTGGTGATGATCAGGTCCAGTATGTTTTCCCCTCTTGTGGGAGTGGTAACAAGTTGTTCCATAGCATTTGAGTTTATAAATTCTAGGAACCTTTGGGCTAGGGTGTTGGAGCTAGAGTAATGTTCCCAGTCTATGTTTGGGTAGTTGAAGTCGCCCAATATAATGGTGTTGGAGCTAGAGTAATGTTCCCAGTCTATGTTTGGGTAGTTGAAGTCGCCCAATATAATGGTGTTTGGAGAGACCTTCATATTTTCCAGTGTTCTCTGGTAGGCCAAGTGGGGTTCCTGGGTTTGGGAGGGTGGTCTGTAGTGGGCTATAAACTGGAAGGCAGTTTTACCCACTGTTAGTTACACGTGGATAGTCTCTGATGCTTTGTGGTGTGCCACCAACCTGGAGGTGTGGGTATCTTTGATGAATATTGATACTCCCCCTCCTTTTGTGGTTCGGTCCAAGTTTTGGGGCCGAAAAGCATGGTATGAGGTATAACCTGGTAGTGCTGGGGTGCTCTCGGGAGCTTTGAACCAGGTTTCTGTTACTGCACAGGTATTGATGTTCTCCATGCTAAGGAGAGTTTCGAGTGCATGCATCTTGAGGTTTAGACTTCTGGTGTTGAGTAGCATTACTCTTAGTTTCTTATCCCTTGTGATACCTATGGTGGTGGGTTTGTCTTTTGAGCCTTGCCTATAAAAGGCACTATGTGGGTAGCAAGAGCCTTTGACAATATCCGAAAGCCCAGGGGTGACAGGTGCAAGCCGTCCCTACTGAAGCATCATGGCTTGTCGAGCATGTCATCCCAGGCTGACAGGCATTTGATCCCCTTTGAATGACACCAATACTTAAGCCAATTTTTGAAATTGATCATCTTGTCTTCATATTAAGGCATAATTCTTGGTGAAGGTAAGATGCTACTCAAGGTCATATATATATCATAATATGATATTATCATATTATATAATAATATGTATTATATGATATATTACTAATAATATATTATATAATGGCAGGTGTTTTTGTAAGACATATGTGCATGCCTACAGTGTTTTACACATGATTGGGATGGACAAGTGGGTTCAGATGGGTATGACGTGTGACACTGAGCTGTCTGACATGGTTTGTAACCCCAATCTGCACTGCATTGCCAGTAGGTCAGCACACATAATAGGTTTTATGACAACCCTGCCATAAGTAAGGGCCACAACTGTGTTCCTTCAACAACAGTCTGTGCAGCTGTCAGCTCAACCTGATGTTGTAGGCCTCCCATACTTCCAGCAGCATTTATTTGTCTGTGTACTGGTCTGTTGTCAGCATCAGAGGCCCACAATAAGTACACTATGATTTGTCTGAGTATATATATGAGTGGTGTGTCACTGGCAAACAGGATATGTTTGTGAAAACTGTACTTGTTCTCCAGAGCTCATTTGGCCTATTGGTGTAATGCACTATGTTGTACTTGACAAGATCTTGGGTGCAATACTTGACAGTGGTGTCTTTTTTCCCTAATGTTACATGACTGTACCACATGATATATTTCCAAAAACAGTTCTAATTCCCCAGAGCTGATTTGGCCTAGTGGTACATTGCTCTGACTCTAATGCAGAGAGTCCTGGGTTCAATACTTGGCAACACTGCATGATATATTTACAAAAGCAGTACTAATTTACCAGAGCTAATTTGGCATACTGGTGTGTTGCTCTGACTCTAATGCACAGGGTTCTAGGTTTGAGACTTGCCAGGGCTGCTTATTTTGTTGATGGGCAGAACAATGTATGAATCAGATAGAATGATTAAAGCAGTTTTAAGCAGGTTTGCGCACCATGATGCCAAGTGGTGCTTACCTCAGTTTTGCTTTGCTTAGTGCTGCTTATCCCCTCTTAAATCCATGCTATTTCAAAAAAAAAAAGAAAAGAAAAAAGGGGTGATAGGAAAGTGGTGAAATGGGGGCAAGCAAGGGGAAAAACATTATAAAAGGCAGATAGGGATGTGCAGGATGGGTGCAGGAAATGATCTTAGCTCTCCATTTCTTGTGCAAAACAGATGTGCATGTTGTGATCAATTTGAAATTTAGAGCCTCATACCCCACAGGGAAGGGTGTGGGTGACATAAATGTGTTGATTAATTCATGGGGAAATTGATTGTCAGTGTATGTGGGGGGCAAAATGGAGAGCTGTGCATGGGAAAAAATGTTTTTTGGGGGGCAGATGCCCCCTTTTGTTTTAAGGTAAGAGTGGGATGTTGGGGAAGATTTGTAGGTATGTTTGGGGAAGTAAGTTGGGTAGGAGAGGTTGCATTTACAGACAGACAAGACAGCAGACAGGGCAGTGTATGACACATGAGGGGGTAAACACCTTAGATAGGGAGGATGGTTGGGAGTCAAATGACCAAGTGCCTCCAGATGAAAACAGTGGGACTGAAGTCCCCACCCATGGGTAGTCATCTCTGCCCCTTCACGGCCCTGATGGTGACTGTGCTGGGTGTTTGGTGCCAGGGCCAGCCTGCCCTTTGAGGTGTTCCAGTCTGCCCTCTATCTGGTGCAGGCAGTCATCCATATCCCACTGGATGACTCTACGCACCATATCTCAGAACTGGTGTCAGGTGACAGGGTCACCTCCGCGCCTGTGCCCGGTGGGGGGCAGGCTCCATTCCCTGAGGCAGTTCCACCCGAGGGTGGTGCAAGACCAGCAGAGGATGCAGCTTGAGGTTGGATCTCGGATGAGCTGGGACCCAGTGCCATGGCCAGATGAGGCAGGAAAGGCAGATCCACTAAGATCTGCCTACCCAAACATGCTACGGTGTTGAGGTTTGTCAAAGTGTATTGGTTAATCATGAACAAAACATTTCAACATTAGTTATAACAGCATGCATTGGTGTTCCAATTAACCCAGAACAATAGAACTGAACAGCATTGCATACCAAGCAGAACACATGCATAAATGGAATAGCAGTCATTATTGTAATGGCATGCCAGTAACAGTTACCTCAACAGGCCAACGGCAGAGGAATTTCAACAAGGTATGTTACTATGAAACCATTGAAATATATGAACAATAGTACAACACAAGTCGCAACATTAGGTTTTGTGAACAACATATCTGTAGTATATGAATAATAATCAGTGATGCAGATAAGGGTGGGGGGAGAAAAAAACATTCCATTAACAACTGTTTAGGCTATATTTTTCACAACAGTAATGCTCAATACTCTACAGGTCTGCCCTTGCTTTACATCTACCTGTGCCCTATAGCTTCTGAAGCATGTACATACATGTTAAGCTGTCAACCTGGAATGGTATGGGCCAAACTGTGAGAACTATAGGTACCTAACTACAGAGGACTCATACATGTCAGGGTTACATATATGACTAACAAAGTGTGCCCTGCACAGACGTTATGTGAGTGTGCTAATGGTATACTTCTAATGGATTCATATCTGTGTCCAAGGTTATTGGCAACAGTGATCACTAGCCATGACAGCGTGACACTTGAGAGACATGTATCCGGAAGAGTGCATGGTGTATATTCCTATCCTGCTGTCATTTGCAGGTATGGAGTTGGACTATCAACACATATTCACAGACACAGCAGGCAAACACTAGTACATCTGTACACAGTTCCTTAGTATACCCTTCATACAGCTAATAAAACATGCCTTTACCTGCATGCCCTGTGGAGTAAATATCTGTTAACACTACATGACTGTTTCTACAAATGGTCAGGACTACTTGTCTGTAACTATAAATACATCTTATTACCAGTCCCTAGATTCAAATCATGGCCTGTGTGTGCACAAATGAACATATCTGTTTCTTATCACACTGAGCTACTGCTGTCAGCTGCTTAACTGATTTGTGCCTAAAAGTCACTTGATTACAAAGTCTGACCTGGTAATATCAGTAGATTGTCACAAAAGACTGCAGTGACAGTTGAACATATATGCATGAGGTTCATGCATGACAGAGATATCCGGTGAACTGTGTATTAATACTTTGAATGCAGGTGTACACATGTAACCCCTAGTGGATGTGGAAATGTGTAATCTGTACAGCCCATAGCAGGTTGCTGGATTGCATATCTGAACCATATACATTTGCACATCATATATTTGCAGTCTCCCCCTATTACAGTCTCATACTTGCCTGCATCAGCGTACCTACATTCAGGAATACATGTAGCTGAAATGCACAGGTTAACACAAGACAATCCTGAACAGAACACACTGTAATACTTTACACATTACTATTCAATGTTCAGATCTTAGTGCATAACATATATCAAATTGCATTGTTTCTTGTTTTACAGCTCCACATCTACACTTTAGCATAACAGTTATTTATGAGCCAAACTTCACTCACTTCAAGGTGTCATAGCTATATTTGCAGTGGAGCACCTGTACAATTGTATTTCTTCAACAACAGACCAGAATAAACATAACAGTTGCTGGAAACAATTTTATTGATAGTAACATGACACAGTGGTTTATTGCATTCAGCATTCTGACTTCAGTTGTACTACATATCCTGTTGCTGATTAATGTGATTTATTACCGTCAGAGTTGCAATCACAGTGTACTTTATTACAAGATCCTTAGTATTACTACTGTATATACTTATGTTATTCCTACACAGTATTAGTACAGTATTAGCTTTCTTTCATCAATAGTAGCTTGTTTGATGCCTTCATCTGTATTGCACAGTACCTGGCATTACTCACTTATATCAATGTGGAACTAAGAGCACTTTTCTTGCAGTACACTCAGAACACACTATACCTACTGGCAGTAAACAATGTACTCTTTCTTATTTATTGTACTATATATTGCAAGATAGATCTCTACTCACCACACTGTCAGTGCATCCCTGCCAGGTGCCTGCTGCAGGCCTGTACATTGCAAGTCCTCTCGTCTGCAGCTGTAGGGGGAACACACACCCTTATGCATACCCTGCCTATCAAGTATTCATACTAGAATTTGGGGAAGCAATGCTGGGGCATTCCCGTTCCTAGCACCTTGGTTCCATTGTGCCAAGACCACCCACTTCCTCTGCTTCAGGTTGTCATAATGATGACACACCTGCTCACTACCGCAGGGGATTCCAGTAGCATTACTGAGCCATGTGACAGATGGTCCTAGGTCTCACACTTGTAATCAGAGCCCTGGCACTGGCCCTGCAGCAATCTGGCACCATGGTCTTTAACTAGGAGTCCAACCATGACCCTGGACTCTGACATGCCCCAGCACTGCACCTGAAAGCTCGCTCCCTCTTCAACTCCTGCCATAGTTCCTGCACGAGTCAAACTCCAACAGGTTCTGGATGTAATGCCAAATGTGCAGCTTAAATAAGCCTATTTTCCCACCCTTTGCCACCACCAGACCATTTAACAAAAATGCTAAGCTTTGGTTAGCAGTGCGCAAACCCACTATGTTTAGTTGAGCAGTGCTTAAAGTGGCAAACATTTAGTGCTTAGCAGTGTGCAAATCCACTTAGCTGAGCTGAGGACTGCTTAGAAGGGGACTGATTAGCAATGCTCAAACCTGCTAAGTGGAGCTAAGCATTGCTGAGTATTGCTAAGATAGGTCATTTTTAAGTATTGCTTAGCTTGGCAGTGCTTAGCAAAATTTAGTTAAGGGCAAACATGAGTTTTACATAATAACATAAATATATGTATTTGTAGTTTAATTACACTTCCATAGGTTCATAGGTTCATAGTTTCATACTAGGCTATCTGCCCTAGGGCATTTATAAGCCTAGCCAGAATGTGTTTGGCTTTCGCCACCCATTTTAAATTTATTTTGCTATGCCCTTTTTCGAAGTTAGTATACTGTGCCTCTGTCTAACAGTGACACAGAAGTGATACCCGGGGTAAACCTACGATCTCCCATCCACTCATCAGGATTCCTCTTGAAGAGAGTCAATGAGGGACTCTGCCTAACCTGGACTGGGATTTTATTCAAGAGTGAAGGGAGCCTCTGGGTTATGAATCTGTCCCTCCAGCATGTCTTATTTATTTCAGTGCTGAGGTTCAAGTCTCTCGAGTGCGTAGCTCGATGGGATTTGGATTTTCTGAGGTGCAGCATGTCCATTAATTCTGGGTTGGACATGGCTTTATACGTCAGGCACAGATCGCCTCTGAACAGGCGGTATGCCACTGAGTAGAGCTGGAGTTTCTTTAACTGGGCAGCATATGGCATCTGTTTGAGCCCTTTGATCTTCTTGGTGAGGAACTTTTGGGGTCTTTCCAGTTGCTGCAAGTGTCTGGTAAGGTACATCCCAAAAGGGGCATTGTACTCAATTATGGGTCTGATGAGGGATGAGTAAAGAGGCACGATGACCTCCCCTGATCTAGATGTGAATCCCTTCATGATTAGGTGGGCTATATAAAATGTTTTTCTAACCACTTTGGCCATGTGGTTGTCAAATGAGAGATTGCTATCAACTTGGGTCCCCAGGTCCCTAATTACTTCTTCTGTACTTAATGGATTACCAGCTATGTGGTAATTTGTGGCACTTTGTTTTTGGCAAAGTGGATGACTATACACTTTTTGGCATTTAGCTTGAGGCCATGGCTCTGGCACCAGTTGTCTGTTTCTATGAGGTCCTTTTGGAGGATGCTTGTGTCGGCTGGAAAGTCGATTATTGTGCCCAGTTTGCAGTCATCTGCGAACTTGGTCAGCCACAGTCCTTCCGTGTTGGCCTGTACCTCCGAGAAATGTATACTGAACAAGAGAGGTCCCAGGACTGAGCCTTGTGGGACACCACTTGTAACTGGTTTGGAGTCTGACATGGCTCCAGCAATTCTAACCATGTGGGTTCTGTCCTTGAGCCAGTTTGCAATCCATCTAGTGACATAGGGGTTTATATTTAAGCTGGTGAGCTTATCTATAATGCCCGAGTGGGGGTATTGTATCGAAGGCTTTGCGAGGTCCAGGTAGGCTGTGTGGACCACCTTCCCCTTGTCAATCACCTTGGTGACTGTTTCAAAGAACTCAACCAGGTTTAAGAGGCAGGATCTGCCCTTAACAAAGCCAAACTGGGTAGAATCCAGTGTCTGTAGGTCCCCAATATCTTTATTTATGAGATCCATGATGATCCTTTCCATAGCTTTGCAGACCAGGCTAGTCAGGCTTATGGGGCGATAGTTTCAAGGATCCGTTGAGGCACCACCTTTATGGAGAGGGACCACTGTTGCTGTACGCCACTCTTTGGGCACATATCCTGTAGTAAGGCTGAGATTGAACAGTAGTTTTATGTTTGGGTTTAGCTCTTCTTGGAGTTTATGTAGGATGCAGCCCGGGACACCATCTGGTCCCATTGATGCTGTGTTTTTTGCTTTGGAGAGGGCGGCTCTTACCTGAGCATCTGAGATGTCAGGGGGGCAGCACTCTGCTGGGATAGATATTTGCCCTTTTGGTGGGTGGGGGAGTTTGCGCTGAACCTGTCAGCTAGGATGTTGGCAATGTCTGTGGGTTCAGTGTATTTTTTGTCATTTTGGACTAATTCTGAGCATATCTGGGAATTCCCACCCAGGTTCCTAACATAACTAAAGAAAGCCTTGTGATTATCCTTAGTGTCCTGTGCAATTTTCCTCTAAAAGCTGGCCTTAGACAATTTTATGAGTGCCCGTAATTTTTTGCTAATACTGATCAGTGATGCCTTCCCTTTTTGGGATTTTTCTCTATCATTCAGTAGCTTCCTCCTTCTATTGTATAGTTTGTTTATGGCTGGGGTCCACCAGACAGGACGTCTGCCTTTGGAGGATTGGGTCTTGGTTTTATTTGGGATCGCATGATCCATGCATTCCTGAAGGTGTTTATAGAATGCATTTATAAAGGATTCTGCGGTCTGGGCCGTATTTTCCACAGGCCCGGGGGCTTTGATGGATTCCACCTTGGTTTTGAGGAGTGTGAAATTTGCTTTAGAGAAGTTTTTCACTGTGGTTTTCTGGGCAGGGGGTGGGGTCGGGATGTGAATATCCAGTGAGATTAGTTTATGGTCTGATCTTACCAGTGAGGGATACACTTCTGGTCTGGAGCATAGAGTCCCCATGTTGGTGATGATCAGGTCCAGTATGTTTTCCCCTCTTGTGGGAGTGGTAACAAGTTGTTCCATAGCATTTGAGTTTATAAATTCTAGGAACCTTTGGGCTAGGGTGTTGGAGCTAGAGTAATGCTCCCAGTCTATGTTTGGGTAGTTGAAGTCACCCAATATAATGGTGTTTGGAGAGACCTTCATATTTTCCAGTGTTCTCAGGAAGGCCGAGTGGGGTTCCTGGGTTTGGGAGGGTGGTCTGTCGCAGGCTATAAACTGAAAGGCAGTTTTACCCACTGTTAGTTGCACATGGATAGTCTCTGATGCTTCGTGCTTTGCCACCAACCTGGAGGTGTGGTATCTTTGATGAATATCGATACTCCCCCTCCTTTTGTGGTTCAGTCCAAGTTTTGGGGCAGAAAAGCATGGTATGAGGTATAACCTGGTAGTGCTGGGGTGCTCTCGGGAGCCCTGAACCAGGTTTCTGTTACTGCACAGATATCGATGTTCTCCATGCTAAGGAGAGTTTCGAGTGCATGCATCTTGAGGTTTAGACTTCTGGCGTTGAGTAGCATTACTCTTAGTTTCTTATCCCTTGTGATACCTATGGAGGTGGGTTTGTCTTTTCAGCCTTGCCTAAAAAAGACACTATGGGGGTAGCAAGAGCCTTTGCCAATATACGAAAGCCCAGGGGTGACAGGTGCAAGCCGTCCCTAGCGAAGCATCGTGGCTTGTCGAGCATATCATCCCAAGCTGACAGGCATTGGATCCCCTTTGAATGACACCAGTACTTAAGCCAATTGTTGAAATTGATCATCTTGTCTTCATATTGTGGCATCATTCTTGGTGAGGGTAAGATGCTACTCAAGGTCATGGTCATACCGGCCTGGGCTACATGCTCAGAGAGCTCCTTTATGTCTCTTTTTATGTAGTCCAGGGAGGTACGTCTCAGGTCATTCACACCAGCATGGACAATGACTGAGTCATATTTGTACTTGCCTTGGAGTGACCTGAGTGCTTGTGTTATGTGGCGGATCCTAGCACCCGACAGGCTGCTCACCGTGACCCTCTCCTTGTTCAGCCTGGTGAGCAGGACGTCAGTGTGCCTGACGATAGAGTCACCTATTACAAGTGTATCAGGTGTGTTGTTTAGTCTTAAGGGCTGTGACTGTTCGGCACACTAGCTTTGTGAGATATGTGTTGCACGTGTTTTGTTTTGGGGTAGCGGTTGCTTGGGTGTCTGCTTTAGAGGTCTCTGCTGCTTAGGCAGATCTTTATTTAGAGCCTCCGTGTATGTTTTTGTGTGATTATGTGTTTGGTTTGCTGTTGTGGTAGGTCTATGTGAGACTGAAATTGTAGTGAGTGTGGTTTACTTCTCCTCCTGACTGGTTATGCCAGTACTGAGTTGAGAGAGCTTAGCCTCCAGTTTGTCTATATGGTTGCATCTCTCACATGTGTTGGAATTTGTTGGGAGGAGGAGAGGGTTGTCTGTGTACATGAGGCAGTTGTAACATTGCCTCAAGATTCCCAGATTCACCAGCTGGACCGGAGAAGAGATTGACAACTGACCTTTGGACATGCTAGAATAATATTGGGAATTCCTTAATAATTGAAAACAGGGGCCAGTGGGGAGTGAGGGTGTAGTGCTTTTAATTTTTAGTGCTGACTTATATAATTGCTTTAGTGAGCAAGTGCCAGGTAGCTTAAGTGCAATGTGTTACAGGTAACTTAAATGCAAAAATGACAAACAGTAACTTTCTTTCAAGTGAAACAAGGAAATAAGTACAGTAAGCAATGCAGATATCACTAGTGATCCACAGAAGCGCTGAGAAGCCGCATATTAGGTGGAATTAGTGTTCCAGGGAAATAACAAGCAAACAAACAACAAGCATATAAACAAAGCTAGATCCAGCAGGCCCGAATCCAGTCTATGCCACAGCAAACAAGGTGCACCAACTTCAGTAAGAAGCAGTTCAAATATGCATGCACTATAAGCCTTTAACCAGAAATTCCCAGCTCAGAAGGGCAGAGTCCAGCCTCTCCTCCCACAAGAGTGCAGACCACGAACCCTCTTAATTTAAAATAACTGGCCTGAAAGCCCAAGTGCTTAAACCAGAATTAATACACTTTTAGAATAACAGACACTGAGCCCTCAATCAGCAGTTCCCAACCTAGAAGGATGTAAGCTACCTGTTCTGCCACTACAGTGCAGACCACAAACCCTCTCAGTGCAAAACAACTGGTCCGAAGCCCAAGTGTTTAAACCAAAAGGCTTAGAATGAGTTACACCAAGCAGTAATAAATACAATTGAGTACTTTTAAGATGATGCAAAAGTAAAATAAAGTAGGTAGAGACACAAGTACAGTAAAAGCAGATGAAATTTTATTTTTTTTTTCTGAACAAGTGCTGAGATCAAAGAAACAGATTTGAGTGCTGAAACTAGAAAACTGGCTAGTTATAAGAAAAAAAAACTAAGCTAGAAGGCTTCCCTCAAACACAGAAGGGCTTGGGGGCTCAGAAGCCTACAAATAGTCTATACCACTTAACAGGAAAGGCAGGAAACAAGCTTAATTTTTTTTATCTGTTTCCCAGATGCTCTCTTTGTACACAGTAGGAGTGCCTGAAATCAGAATATGATCTCACTGCACTCAGTTGAGTGAGCAAATGAGATGGGCCCAGAAGGAGTATCCAAACACACATTTACAAGAGGGGCGGGCAGTTTCAAGGCCACTAAGATTAACACCAAAACAAAAACAGGGAGGGTGGATGGGACTAACTGAAGAGCAGAGTCAAAACTTCCAGTTCAGTTAATATTCCTGCAACACAGTTAAAATGAATTTAAATACTGTATTTTTTGAAAAAAAAGTGCAGATAAAGGTACTTAAATTCTCTTATACGTCCAGTTGAATACAGCAAGTTCTTAGCCGGCCAAAGCTGAGGTTTTTAAGCAGAAAATGTTTCACACTGTACCACTTAAATAGGCAAAGACAGGAAATCAAAGAATTTGGCTACCCCCACACCTGTAAGTACTAGCAAATTACAAAATTCAGGAAACACGGACTAACTTCCAGTTCAGTTAATATTCCTGCAACACAGTTAAAATCAATTTAAATACTGTATTTTTTTGAAGTGCAGATAAAGGTACTTAAATTCTCTTATACGTCCAGTTGAATACAGCAAGTTCTTAGCCGGCCAAAGCTGAGGTTTTTAAGCAGAAAATATTTCACACTGTACCACTTAAATAGGCAAGGACAGGAAATCAAAGAATGTGGCTACCCCCACACCTGTAATTACTAGCAAATAACAAAATTCAGCAAACACTGACTAACTTCCAGTTCAGTTAATATTCCTGCAACACAGTTAAAATCAATTTAAATACTGTATTTAAAAAAAAAAAAAGTGCAGATAAAGGTACTTAAATTCTCTTATACGTCCAGTTGAATACAGCAAGTTCTTAGCCGGCCAAAGCTGAGGTTTTTAAGCTTCCTTGGTGTGTGACTGCACTGTATTGGACACTTGTGTTTAACTGCAGCTTTTCACCTCATTTCACCACTGACACTGGGACTCTGGACTAGCTGCACTAACCTGGTTGACAAATGTCAATAACTAGGGCAATAAAAAAAAATAATATAAAAAGAAATGCTTTCCGATTTAAAAGCTGAATGGCCTGTCTTGCTATTTAAATCATGCACCTACTGCACATGAAGCTGTGACTCTAACCATTCAGCTAACTTGGCTGTGAAGATTTCAGTTGTAACTTTCTATATAGCCTTTTGTTATGTTTAAGCACTGCTGAGC